>NC_136268.1:88009859-88047359 GCF_964187855.1 Myxine glutinosa
GTGATTGAAAAGTAACTCCCTATTTTAAAATACTTATAATTTATTTCTTAACTATAATTTTTACAAGAAATGGATAAAAGAAGAAAGCGTATAGCATGAAGTTTTATTTAAAATTCGATATGAGCACCAGAATTCGCCACCAGCTTCTCAAGCCGCCCGGGAACCGCGTCAACTGATTTCACCAGGAACTCTTGTGGGATGGAAGACATAACTTCTCGTATTCGCCCTTCAAGTTCTTCCAAAGTCGTTGGTTTGGTACAGTAGACTTGCTCTTTTACCCAACCGCAAAGAAAAAAGTCACATGGTGTTAAGTCAGGGCTCCTGGCTGGCCACTCATACGGACCACGACGACCCATCCATCTCCCAGGGAAGTGGGCATTCAGCCATTCACGAACAACAATAGCAAAATGTGGAGGAGCGCCATCTTGCATGAAAATCAAATCTTCAACATTCTCCGAAGCACTGATAAATTGGCCAGATTTCGTCTTGCAGCATGGTGAGGTACCTTTTGGCATTCATGGTATCGCGAAGAATGAAGGGACCTACAATCCTTTCCGAAGTCATTCCACACCACACCGTTACCTTGGGCCGATATTGCGTTTTTTCAGAAATAACACGAGGATCTTCTCCTGCCCAGTAATAGCAGTTGTGACGGTTCACAAACCCACCGATGTGAAATACCGCTTCATCAGACCAGAGGATATTTTTAAAGAGATCAGACCAATCTTCATACCACTAGCTGGGCACGCTCCTGCAGGGTAAGACGTCCAGCCATGTTTGTAGGGCTTCCGAATTTCAAACAAAAAATAATCTGAAAAAAACCAACACAGATTAAATTCTCATACATTAAGGAAAAAACACTAAAAATTCGAGAAAAATATTACAAGAAATAAATAATTTCTAAATATTTTAAAATAGGGAGTTACTTTTCAATCATCCTGTACAACTGTATAACTAACTGTATAACAACTGTATAACAACTGTATAACTAACCGGCTCCCAGAGCCTACCTGCGGCCTCACCTGGCCGACAAACTACCAGTGGCAGAGTGCCCTAATAACTATACGCACCAATTAAGCCACACGCCCAGCCATGTCACTGACTCATGCACCCAACAAAACACTTCGTTCCACTACCTGCACCACAGGTGTCAATATCCATACAAATTTACCTAAGCCCTCTACCTGACTTTACACTACCCACCCCGGGCTTTCGTGAATGGGTTCCACTCCCCCATTCACTCCTTCGCACCATGCATTCCACACCACGCATTCCACACCAAGCATTTCACACCATTTATCTCGCACACCATTTATCTCGCACACCATTTATCTCGCACACCACTTATTTACACTCACCACTTATTTACACTCACCACTACTTTCACACACCAAATATCTTGCACACCTCTTGTGCTCACACACCTCAACACAATTCCATTTTTTCTCACCCACACAAATCCGTTTATTCTCAAACACACAGCATCATCTACCTAACTACTTCCCCTACAACTCGTGCTTCCCCGTCGTCCCTTTAAACTACGCACACCCTTTTCTTCAACATCCATCTAAACTACCTACGTCCCCTCTACAGTCCAGGTGTCACTACTTAAATCTTGGTCTCTACAGTCTTCTAGTTCCCTATCATTATCCTAGCCCTCCCTCGGCTAGCTTCGGTGCCCCATGGAGGCAACCATTGCTGGCACCCCCATGTGCCTATCACTGCCATCCCCCTAAACTAGTGCTCATGGGCCCCGTCGTGTGAGGAATGGTTATACTACCATTCCCCCACGTGGGGGTACACTACTTCCACAGTCCGTTACGCTAAGAGCCCCCATCTATGGAGGTACGTCGTCACAGCTCGGCCTCAAAGGGCCGAGCGATCCATGCGGGTGGGTGGTCGCTTGTATGGGGTGTCCTTCCGGCATTTTCGATCCAAGGGGGAGGTATGGATGGGCCAAGGTGCAGGGCTCCATCCCGGCACGAGGCCTCGCGGTCCCACGCACGGTGACCCAACCGGCCACGGTCGGAGCACCTCACCCGACAAGGTGCGCTGCTCCAAAAACTCCTACCTCCCCTTGAACCTCGCCGATCGCCTTTGCCGCCATACGGCACCAACCATACAGTGCGGGGGCCGGTACGAATCGTGCACGCCGGTCCTTGAGACCGACGCCGCACGGATTCCCTCCGGTCCCTACAGCACACAACTCACCGGGGGCTCACGGCTGCTACCTGTCCCGCTAGGCGCTTACCCCCCCCCCCCCCGCCCCCGGTCGGTGTCGATGCTTGAGCCGCGTCCTCACCACTCGCGACCCACTCCGCAGTCGCACACCCAGGCGCCCCTGCGCCTTCCACACACTCCGTTACACACTCTTTCCACACACAGTCAGGTGTGCATTCCCTCTCATACTCTGTTATTGCACACTCTGGTGCACACCACCCAGGCGCACTCGCACCTTTCACGCACCCCATCATCGCACACCCTGGCGCACACTTTCTCGACGCACTCTTCTCGTACACATTCCGTAACACCCTCGGGTGTGCACTCCTGCACACACTCTGCAGCACGCTCTGGCATGCACTCCTGCACACACTCCATGACGCACTCTTTTCCTGCACACTCCGGCGCACACTTTTCCGTTACACTCTCCGTAACACACTCGCTCTCCACGCACTCGGGTACGGACTCACTCTCACACTCCGTACCAGCCGCCCTCGTACACCGCACAATGGGCCCTTCGCAAATTGTGCCACCCTCACTCGTACACCGCACAATGGGCCCACCGCGAACGCCCGGGTCTCGCCTCTCTCCCAAGCGCGCCCAAACCCCGTTCGCGCCAAACACATTCGCGCCATTTTCGCAACTCACCTCGGGGACCTCCTTCCCTGGCTTCTTCGCCAGCACCTGTGAACTTTTATTGGGGTCAGCAAGCACGGCATCACGGTGCAAATACAGACTTTGTGCGGGTTCCATTACCTTCCGTGATTTATTTTCTGTTTCTCCCGTCTCTTCAGCCCCAATTATTTCTTTTTCTTCGACAATCGCCGGCGCCTCTGAAATTTTCTTTTCCAACTCAACCCTCGCCGGCGCCCCCAGAATTTGTTTGTCCAATTTGACGATCGTCGGCTCCTCTACACCCCGCGTCTCGACGCCCATAGCCCCGGTCAACTCGGCTGTCCTCTACTCTAGCGCGTTCCCCACACCGTGTCACCTCGTCGCGTACCACTGCGACCTTCCCGCTCAACATGCGCCCAATGTCCTCCCCTGCCTTTTTCAATTCCCGGGTGGTTCTGTCCCCCAATTCTTTCATTTTATCCCTTTGGGTGTCCATTTTCCCATTCATTTTATTCATGTTATTATTTATTCCCCAAAGTTTGTCTGTCATTTGGGTCAGGAATAGTTTAATGTCAAACCCGACTTGCACAGCGGGCCCGGCTGCCACCGCCACGTGCGAGACGCCGCCATTTTCTTCGCCAGCTACCGCACCCTCATCAATTTTCCCTTCGTCTACCAACTCCTCCTGTGGGTCCTGGGTCATTAATTCCTCCTCTTCTACCCCCACCGGCATTTGACCGCCTTGGCCAGCCATGGTACGAATATAAACTTGGCTTTTAAAACTAAATTTCGTTCGCTCGTAAATTTGAGTGTGTGAAGCGCACTCTAGGTCCAATTATCGCACAACACCCAGACACCAATTTGCTGCGGCCAATTTGTCCAAAAAATGTTTTAGGGTTCAAATCCCACTCCTGACACCAAATTGTCGCGGATCTCCCGAAGCCCGTTCCCGTTACAAAGGGGGGATTAAGCCCCTTTTTTCCCCCTGGGTCTTCGGGTCCGCGAGGCCGAATCCCCACTTCCGGGCAAACGTGAAAAAGGGTATCGGGACAAATTCGCACGTACCTTTAACCCACGCTGCCACGAAAGCGGGGATCGAGCCTCGCACAAGCCACGCTTAATCGAGTACGCCCGAGCAGTATGCGTATCACGTGACTCGTGCTGTTACTTTTATTGGAACCCGATTCGGGCGGTTTTATTCGTACCATGCGAAGCCAATGGATGGAAGGGACAGGACGCCGACAGGACAGGACGCCGCACGCCAAGCGCGCTTTGCCGTCGGTCGCCCCGGGGCAGCTCGCCCAGCGTGGCTCTCCGATGTTCACGGCATGTATCCAGGCGAAGGCAGGCAGGAGGAAATCGTGCGTCTGTGGCCCGGCGTGGGCCGTCCTCTCGAGCGCGCGATTAATACAGTGCAGAGCGCAGGGCACGGTGAAAGTTCGTGTACAATCGGCAATTCAATTCGTTCGTCCTGCAGCTCCACTCGCGTTCTCAAGCTCAACCTAACTCACTCTCACGGGGAACTGTAAATCGTCTCACAGGGAACTGTACTCTTTCTCAACTCTTCTCACCGGGCACTCAACTCACCGGGAACTCAACTGAGGACTTCTCTTTCTCAACTCTTTCTCAACCCGAACTGCTTCTGAGGTGGGGGGACTCGGAGCCGGGTATTGTGGCTCCGCCCCGGCCCGACTCGAATTTTCCAAACCCCGCCTCTGGTCATCGTGGTTAGCCACTCCCCTCGAGCCCTGATTGGCGGCTCGTGCCTACCGACCACTCCTCCTGCTGCGCCTCCCTTCGGCCTCGGTAGACTTGTTCAGGCCTGCCGCGTGGCATTTCAGCGCCAAAACCAAACCAAAAGCACCTATGCTCACTGGCCTACTCAACGCAAAACTAAACACAGGAAAGGACTACGCTTACATTTACTAAGAAATAACTGAACTATCGCGAGGCTTCATGTTGTGGTGTGTCTACCTACGAGGGGGAATTAACCTTTATTCCAAAACCACAACAATATATATACGAGCTTGGCTCGCCTCACCACGCGTCGTTACTGAGGAATGGGCTTATTTTAGCTGAGGATAATGACTGTACCTGAGTTGCTGTGTTGTTAGGGTTAGGGTTAGTTGTTGCTAGGGTTATGATTTACACCAATCATAATACAAACAATTATTTTGCACAAATGTATTTGTAGTGTTTGTGATATTACATTTTATAGGCAATTTAGGTTGAAGATTTAGGTTGAATGTTTTTTTTCCAAGAAAGAACCCCCTCAGCACATACATAGGGGAGGGGTAGGTGCAGACTGGAAGTTTGGGACGATTACACCTCACCACCACGTAATTCAAAACACCTCACCACCAAGTAATTCAAAACACCTCACCACCAAGTAATTTAAAACACCTCACAGCCATAAAATACGTAATAAAAACACCTCACCACCACGAAATTAAAAACACCTCACCACCACAAAATTAAAAACACCTCACAACCATGAAATTAAAAACACCTCACCACCACGAAATTGAAAACACTTCACAGCCATCAAACACGTAATAAAAACACCTCACAGCCATAAAACACGTAATAGAAACACCTCACAGCCATAAAACACGTAATAAAAACACCACCACCACAAAATTAAAAACATCTCACAGCCATAAAACACGTAATAAAAACACCTCACAGCCACGAAATTAAAAACACCTCACCACCACGTCATTTAAAAACACCTCACCACCAAGTAATTGAAAATACCTCACCACCACGTAATTAAAAACACCTCACCACCATGTGATTTTAAAACACCTCACCACCATGTGATTTAAAAACACCTCACCACCACGTCATTTAAAAACACCTCACCACCACATAATTCAAAATACCTCACCACCACGTGATTCAAAACCACCACAACGTTATTAAAAACACTTCACAACCACAGAAACAAAAGTTTGAGGGAGTCGTTAAGTGACAACACAGACATTGCCCAGATGTGTGGACATCTATCTATAATTCCAGTAATCTCTGTGTGTATGTTTGTATGTTTGTATGTATGTATGTATGTATGTCTGTGACCGCTGTTTCTCGACAACTACCGGTCCGATATACTTGAAACTTGCCAGGTATATTGCTGGGGACCCGAGGATGTGCCTTTTCAAGGTTTGAAATTAATCGGACAAGTAGTTACCGAGCTATGGCGATTTCTTTACCAAACACCGCAAGCCGTTCGCTTTGGACCAAACCATTTCATGTAAATAGAGGGGGGGGGGGTTCTGTGGTCGTTGCGAATGGACCAAACCATTCATGTAAATAGAGGGGGGGGGGTTCTGTGGTCGTTACTGCCACGTGGTTTCAAAGTTTTTTTTTGTTGTTGTTGTTTGCACGCATGTTTTTTTGCACCCACGTACGGGCACGCCCTAGGATGTTTACACACACACACCCCTACACAAATTTTTTTTTTTTTTTTTTTTGGCAAGGAACGGGCACCCACGTACGGGCACGTCCTAGCTTATATATAGTACGGGCATGCCCTAGTATAGATAAATGAGTGGACCCGAGTTGCCGTTTTGTCATGGTTTAAACCAATCATAATTCAAACAATTATTTTGCACAAATGTATTTGTAATATACGTGATATCACATTTTATAAACAATTGAAGTTGAAAACTTAAGTGGAAAAAAAAAAAAATCCAAAAAGAAAAAAATATATTGAAAAATTTTCAAAAAGAAATACCCTTAGGACATACCGACGGGAGAGATATGTGCATACCAGAAGTTTGGTACGATTTCACAAAAGTTTGAGAAAGTAGTTCAGTGACAACACAAGACAAGACAGGACAACACAGGACAGGGCAGACACTGCACAGATATATATATATATAGTGCGCAGACAATATATATATACAGACTTGGCATTTAATATGGAATTTTTTTTTTGTCTTGACTTGGGTTTACTTTCTTAACTCAGTATATCAATCTGGTGAGTTTCTTTTACACTTTGGTGATTTATTTGTTAAAAGAACCATGTGTCTGTCGCAGCAAGACGTCAACAACAGGATTATATCACAGGTGGCGTGGCAAAATGTACGGACAGGTGCATTTGATGATTGGCTTCACAGTCGGGTATACAAGGGTTGTTGCGTTCTGTATTCGTGGAAAACAACTGCTGCACGTCTCCAAAAGTTATTGCCGCTTCCTCTGGAGATGGTCCATCAACTCGACAATGCTGTTTGTCATGGAGTGGTTGCTTTACGAAAGTACGGCATGAAACAGCGTGCTATTGCTCGGCAGTGCTCGGCAGTATGGCATCACTCAAGGTCAGGTGTCAAAGATCCTGAAACGAAATGCTCAGAGGGGTGTCCCTACTCCAATAACGAGGCCAGGACGTCCCCGCAGAACCACAAGGAGGGATGATCGCCAGCTGCACCGGTTAGTCCGCAATGGCCATACCAAGTCAGCTAATCGGCTTAGGGCTGTGTGGCAGCAACTGACAAATGTACCTGTATCCAGAAGGCTAGTCAACCAACGACTGGTTCAAGCAGGCTATTGTGCCAGGCGTCCCCTGAGAAAGCCACGCCTGACCAGACAACACCGCCAGTGCCGATTGCAGTGGGCCAGAGAGCACCGTCAATGGCAGCAAGGACACTGGAATCGCGTGATCTTCAGTGATGAGTCTAGATTTCTGGTCTATCGTCAAGATGGCCGCGTCCGAGTGTGCAGACAAGTGCATGAAGCCTACAACAAAGATTGTATCGTGCCAAGAATCCAAGCTGGTCCAAGTCCAAGCTGGTGGTGGGGTGACCATTTGGGCTGCTTTTCATGCAGGGGGAAAAACTGACCTGGTTGTTCTGAATGGAAACCTGAACCAGTTCAAATACAGGGCCATTCTGGAAGAAACATTGCTTCCATTTGCTCGTGCAGCCTTTCGAGGAAACTTTGTCTTCCAAGATGACAATGCACGGCCTCATTGTGCTCGCATGATCCAACACTTTCTTGCTGACCGTGGTGTAGAGCATATGGAGTGGCCTGCCATGTCACCGGATATGAATCCGATAGAGAACTTGTGGGCAGAATTAACGCGTCAAATCGACCACTTGGACTAGCAGCCGACCTCTGTGCGTGAATTGCAGCAGGCTATTGTCACTGCATGGCAAGCGATTCCTGTCCAAACCTTGGCAAATCTCGTGAACAGCATGCCTCAACGTGTACATGCTCTCCTGAATGCTCGTGGGGGTTACACGAAGTACTGAACTGTAATTTTACTGTCTGTAATCCCAGTCGTAATTTAACTTTTGTTTTTGTTAAAAAAAAAAATTGGCTAATGTGCAAAATAAAGAGATACTTCTGGAAAACGTACAGAAGTTTAACACAGTACTGTCCATGAATTGAGTTCGATATCAGTTTACATCACTTTCAAGGATCAATTTATTTGTTTCGAAATGTCAAATGTGGTTTTTGTTTCTTTTAAAGGTCACTAACAAAATCTAGAATAATTTCAACATAATTCCAATGAACTTTTGGTTCTAAGACATCTTGAAAAGTAAGTTCACCCCCACAAAGAAAATATTCCATATTAAATGCCAAGTCTGTATATATGTTGAACAATGACATCAGTCCATGAACTGCCGTGGGATGCAAGGGAAGCTGTGGTTTCAGGCGCTGACTATTTGTTAACCCTCCTTTGCTCCGACGTAGGGATAACGCCCAAAACCTCAGCGTTCCCTTGCCACCCACGGCAGTTTGCATACCTCGATTTAACAGTCTGTTGATTTTGGCCATTGTTTTTGAATGGCCCTCCTATCCTATCAAATCTCTATCATGCCATCACCCCGATGTGATGGATTTATCTGATAGTTCTTGATTATTTACGAAGGAAATGCATTGGAGTAAATTACTTTCGTGCTATAACTCTGGATTAGGATAATTCATTTGTTATTGGAACTGTATTTTATTTAGCAATATGGATCGGGTGTGGTTTATTTGGTATTTCCTTTGTTTGCAACATCTGGCAGATGAGGGAGCTGGTTCATGAAAAGAATGTGAGCATTGCACGCATTGAGGAACTGCAATCCTCTCTGGCTGAACTGCAGGAACAAATCGGTAGGGCAATGGACTGATGTTGTCCATGTCTTCTTTTCACTACCCCACGCTCAAAGTGCAAAGTGGGGTTAATGAATTGGTACACTCTATCTGTCTACACATGTCAGTCCGTGATCGAGGAACTACTTAATTTATATTGAATTTTATATTTCTAACAGGAATCGGATCACAAATGGGAACGGAATCAAAACATGAATCGGAACTGTAGGACACGAATCGGAACATGAATCGGAATACGAACCTGCAGCTTATCAGTACTGTGCCTCTGAATTTGTAAAATTGTACGAAATCTCGTCCTGAATGCACATGCACACAGAGGAAGGAGTAAGGTAATAGTTCTTGTCTGCCTGTCAGGCAGTCAAACAAAATTGAAAATCATTCCAAACAGGAAACTTACTGTTTTTAGGGATGTCATAAAGGACACAAACAACAGGCACGAATAACTAATTTAATGTTTTTTTTTGTTTGTTTTTTCTCTTTTTTTGTAGACAGAATCGAGGCTCGTGTAAGAGCTAACACATTGAACATGAAAACATGCACAGACACATACAACATACAATGAAGGGAGTGGGAGACGAGAGGGGGAGAGAGAGGGAAGCACAACAACAGAAGAGAATAGGGACGTCGGTAGATCTGTGGAAGAGAGAGGGATGGGGGAGGAGGGAAGGATACACGGTATGAAGCAAATTAACAATACTAGGAATTTCAGCAAAGAAGTTGGGGATTGAATGAGGTGGATTTGGGGTGTTTTAATGGGGGTAGAAAAGATCAAAGTTTTGGATGGGGGAAGATAAGAGATGGTGGTGAACAGCTGTTTTAAAGACCTGGAGGGAGGAGAGCGATTGAAGAGAGTGTGGGAGATTGTTCCAGAGTCGGTTGAAAAGAGGAATGAAAGAGTGAAGGTGAGCAGAGAGTCTTGATTTTGGCAGTTTCACCAGAAGAGGGTTGCTGGCAGATCTTGTGCATCCTGCAGGAATATTTGGGGGGCAGAGCACAGACAGAGCAGAGGGAGCAAGGCCGGAGAGGGGTCTGTAGAAGACAGAAGGACCACCTGCTGTGTGTGTGAGAGAGAGAGAGAGAGAGAGAGAGAGAGAGAGAGAGAGAGAGAGAGAGAGAGAGAGAGAGAGAGAGAGAGAGACAGACAGACAGACAGACAGACAGACAGACAGACAGACACGGAGAGAGAGAGACACACACGGAGACACGGACGGACGAAGAAAGACAGACGAAGAAAGGCCCCTCATAATCAGCTTCATCGCGGGAGAATTCCAATGATTCTGAAAGCTTTGGTTTCAACCATGTGAAGCCAAGCTAGGTGTGAGGCAGGGGCACTAGCCCAGAGGGGAGAGCAGTATTCCATTGAGCTGTGGATGAAGGATTTGTATGTGGTGAGGAGCTCAGAAGTGCCCAGAAAGGACTTTGCATTACGGAGGATGCCTAGACAGCGGCTGGATTTGGAGGCCAGCTTGGAAATGTGGTTTTCCCAGGAAAGATCATGGCAGATCGTGAGACCAAAAAGCTTGAGTGACAGAACTTCTTCAAGATGATTGTTCAGAAAGTAGATGGGAGGGTTGTGCAGATGGTCTTTTAGGAGAGACAAAGTGAGAGTGTGAGATTTGCAAGGATTGAAAGACATGTTCAACTTGTTTGACCAGTTTGAAATATTGTCCAGGTCTGTAGAGAGTGAAGAGGCTGCTGCCTGCCGATCTGAGGGTTGAGATATGGAGCGGCAGAGAGTGGAGTCATCAGCAAAGATATAAAGAGGATTTTCCAGAGAGTTGGAGAGATCATTAATGAATACCAGAACAAGCACTGGGCCAGAACACTGCCTTGAGGAACTCCAGCCTGAACAGGAAGGGGAGATGACAGAATTCCATTCAGGGCCACATGTTGACTGCAACCAGAGAAGACGTCTGCGAGCCATGCGTGGAGGTTTCCATGGATGCCATAGGAGAGTTTGGTGAGCAGGGCAGGGTGCCAGACTGTATCGAAGGCACGAGATATGTCAAGGGTGATGGCTCTGATTTCCCGTTTGGCATTGAGGACCTCCATCCATTGTTGAGACAGCAGAAGCAGCATGTCTGGTGTAGAATGACCTGGTCTGAATCCAACTTGAGGATCCGAGATCAAACCATTGGAGAAGAGGAAGGATTTGGTGTCAGAGACGATGATTGATTCCATTACCTTGCTGAATATTGGGAGCATGCTGATTTGGCTGTCGTTGCAAGGATCTGTTTTTGCACATTTTGTGTAAAGTGTATGTGGTGAGGCCTCCTCACTCTCTGAAGACCTGGACAAAATCACAGACTGGTCAAACATGTGGAACATGTCTTTCAATCCTGACAAATCTCACACTCTTACTATGTCTCTCCGAAAAGATCGACTGGACAACCCTCCCATCTACTTTCTCAACAATCCTCTCCAAGAAGTTCTGTCGCTCAAGCTTTTGGGTCTCACCATCTGCCATGATCTTTCTTGGGAAAACCACATTTCCAAGCTGGCCTCCAAAGCCAGTCGCCGACTGGGCATCCTCCGTCGTGCGAAGTCCTTCCTAGGCACACCTGAGCTCCTCACCACATACAAGGCTTTCATCCGCAGCTCAATGGAATACTGTTCTCCCCTATGGGCTGGTGCTCCTGCCTCACACCTGGCTCGGCTTCACGCTGTTGAATCTAAAGCTTTCAGAATCATTGGAATCTCCCGCGATGAAGCTATCTCTGAGGGCCTTTCACTCACTCACCGCAGGCAGGTAGGTGGTCTTTCTGTCTTCTACCGACTCCTCTCCGGCCTTGCTCCCTCAGCTCTCTCTGTGCTCTGTCCCCCAAATATTCCTACAGGTCGCACAAGATCTGCCAGCCACCCTCTGATGGTTAAACTGCCGAAATCTCGGCTCTCTGCTCACCTTCACTCTTTCATTCCTCTTTTCTCCCGCCTCTGGAACAAACTCCCACACTCACTTCAATCACACTCCTCCCTCCAGGTCTTCAAAACAGCTGTTCACCACCATCTCTTATCTTCCCCCATCCAAAACCTTGATCTTTTCTACCCCCACTAATTCACCCCAGATCCACCTTGTTTGAAATTCCAACTTCTTTCCTGGAAGTCTTGTCAGTGTCCATATGTTTTATACCTCTCCCACCCCCCCCCCCTTCCCATGCCTCCCCCCCAAAGCCCTCTCCCTCCCACAGTTCTCTCGATGTCTCCATGTCTCTCGGTCCCTGCTCTCAAATGTTGTGTTTGTGTCCTTCCCCCTCTCTCCCCATCTTGTCTACCGCTCCCGATGTTATTTGTTTTGTGTGTCTGTTTGTCTTTCTGTGTGATTAATGTTCGCTCTTTCACGAGCCTCGATCTTGTATACAAAAAAAAAAAAAAAAAAAAAAGTGGTAAAGTTGGCTGATTTCCAAGCAGATGGCAGATAACCTTGAGCAAAAGAGAGGGTGAAGAGAACAGAGAAAGGGTGAGATAGAGCAGCAGAGCAGGATTTTAGGACCTGTGGGCTGATGCCGTCTGGTCCAGTTGCAGAATCAAGAGTCGAGGTTTGACAGAAACGTCTCCACTTTGTCAGGAGAGAAGGACACAGAGTCCAGGAGCCGCTGGGTTCGACTGGATAAGGTGGGTACAGAGAGGGATGGGTTTGGGACACAAAATTTTGAGGCAAACACGGAGTTGAGGCATTCGGCTTTTAAACGTGCGGTGTCGGCTGTGTAGCCGTTTGAGGTAAAGGAGGGAGATGGAAGGGGTACAAACACCAGAAACAGATTTGACCAGACGCCACCAATATTTGGAGGAGGGAGACAGGTCTTGAGAGCACAGACATAGTGTTTCCTGGTTCTCCTGAGGGTAGACACACACTTGTTCCGAGCTTTGTTTAAGGAATGGAGATTGCCTTCTATTGGATTTGCCTTCCATGAGGCAAAGGGAAATTGTTTCATGGCAACTCCCTCACCACAAGATTCAGTGTACCATGGAAGGGAGGAAGGGTATGACAAATGAAGATGAGATGGGATAAATCTGTGCATGAGAGAGAGAGAGCAGTTCACATTGGAAGAATTCCCAGGAAGAGTTTATGTCAGAGGCAGTGGAGATGAGTGACCAGTCCAGATGATTGATGGCTGCTTGAAGACGGCCTGAGTGAAATGCTAGACTTGTCGACGCTGAGGAGGCTCTCTGAGAATAGCCAGAGAGATGTCCACTTTAACAAGCAAATGATCAGATGGACCGATTGGAGCAGAAGAAGAGCAGCATACATTTGCAGGGAAGTTTGTCATAACTAAGTCTAGAAGAGAAGATGCTCCGTTGACTGAGATCCGGGTCGAGAAATTGATAGATTATGTCCGTCCCAGTTGGTTGCAGAAATCCTTTGCTGGGGTGCGGTGGCTGGTGAGAGGTACCTACACCCAGCCAGCTGGCATGATGACAATTGAAGTCGCCACATATGAGGAAGAGAGAGTTTGGATGAGTGGATAGAAGTTGGTCCATGTTGTCAGACACAGAGATGTAAATGGAGTCATCACTGTTTGGAGGGCGGTACAGAACACATACACTGCATGACCAAACGTGTGCGGACACCCCTTCTAATTAGTGGATTCGGCTGTTTCAGCCACACCCATTGCTGACAGGTATATATTGTCGTGTGGTTTGCTCTGTTAACACCGAGCGTCACCACGGATGAATCGAGCTTTAATGGAGGCGTTTATTCAATCCAATGGCAGTTCAATACACGGGCCGGAGGATTGGGGGAAAATGCCACGGCTTACCTTTTCGGCCCCGACGATGTCTTCTCCCTGCAAATTATTAACTCAACCCGAGACGGAGGTAAAATGTACAACAAGGAATATTTATTAACGGAACCGAGAACAAGGAAACGCGATGGAAGAAACTAAATTCTAAATTGGGACGTCCCCACACCAGACTTCAGATACGAAACAATGGGCGAGGATGAACAAAATAAATGTCTCGTCTTGTTGTGAAATGTGGTGCGTCTTATCTGTCTCTGTTGTCCAGGCCCCAAGCTCGCGTCCGGACATGGCTCCGGTTGGCGTAAACCGCTCAGGCGTTGGCGCGAACACCCCTCTGCACAGCCCGTCCCGCGCCACACAGCACAGCACACAGGCACCAGGAGCATGATCAACAGGGGGAGGATGATCGTCAGCGCTGGTCTCTTCACCAGAGTCCAAAGGCAAGAACAGGTCAAAAGTCCAAAGTGACAGTCCAGAGCAAGAGGCCAAGGGAAGAGCTCAGGGCAGGAAGGAACCAGGGACGAGAAGGCAAGGGAAGAGAGGAAAATGCCGGCGAGCGAGTCGTTTTGTCACTCGCGGTGTGACGTCAGCCCTCCTCTCCCCCAACCAGTGCGTCGGAAGGCCTTTTCCTGTTTCAGCTTGACAATGTTCCCATACACAAAGTGAGGTCCATATATAAATGGTTTGTCGAGTTTTGTGTGGAAGAACTTGACTGGCCTGCACAGAACCCTGACCTCAACCTCATCGAACACCTTTGGAATGAATTGGAACGCCAATTGCGAGCCAGGCCTAATCGCCCAACATCAGTGCCCGACCTCACTCATGCTCTTGTGGCTGAATGGAAGCAAATCCCCGCAGCAATGTTCCAACATCTAGTGGAAAGCCTTCCCAGAAGAGTGGAGGCTGTTAAAGCAGCAAAGAGGGGACCAACTCCATATTAATGCCCATGATTTTGGAATAAGATGTTCGATGTTCGGGTGTCTGCATACTTTTGGTCATATAGTGTTTGAACAAAAGGTGGAAGCAGAGGGGAAGCCGTAGCCTGACGTACTCCTGGGGGTGGGGTGGAGAGAGGGCAGTGCAAGGAGAATGAGGAAGATAGTTTTTGGTAAAGATAGCAACCCCACCACCAGGACGAGGCTCAGGTCTATCATACCAGAGGAGGGAGTAACCAGGAATAGAAGAGATTTTAAGGAATCAGAGACATCTTGATGGAGGAAAAAAATGTTGGTGATGTTAAAATTGATGTTGAAAAGATGTTAAATCTTTTTACAAAATAAAAAGATGTTAAATTAGGTGGTGTAAAAGATGATGCATCAATTTTGGTAAACTTCTGAATTTAATTTTTACCACAGCCTTTCAAACCTTTATTTTATTTTCATTGAATTATATACATGAACACTAGAACACAAATCACCTTTTTAGCACTGTCAAATCCCTTCAGTTTATCAATACTTGGACAAAAATTTTCACCATCTCGACCAAGCCAATTTGCCACTTGTGCTCTCAGCATTGGGGAAAATCGAGATTAAGCCAAAAACGCGGCTCGTAGGAAACATAGATTGTGGTCGGAAATGCAAAGCCAGAGTTGATAAGACCCATCCCATCCCATGTCCTTTTTCTCAAGACTGTGGGGTGAAGTGTTCTTTGAACTCTCCAGTTATTATTTTTGGTTGTTGTTCTTTCGTGTTTCCTCTCCTTGCATTTTTGATCGATCCTTTGCATTCCCCAGTAGATATGCAAACACAACAGAAAATGGCAGCAGCTGAGGCCTTGATGGAACAGGAAATGTCAGTGGAGAGGTCGTTACAGAAACAGCTAAAAACGACTGAAGCTGAAAGAGATGAACTTCTTGCTTTGTACAAATTACAGGTAAAAAGCGATGGTGATGCCAAAGCACAATGGATAGTGTGAGCAATCATATAGGGATGGAAAGCTTGCTCTCCACTTTGTAAGTGAAAGAAGAGACCTTTCTTTGTACCTTGCCGTGTATTAGGTTATTCTGGGAAACCAATGCAGTGTCTTCCCCAGTAGCAAGATATCTCAAAAAGTTATGGATGGATTTAGATGAAACTTGGTGGACTGGTTGGGTATGTGATGCGGACGAAATGATTAGATTTTGGTGAAGCGATCCGGATACGATAATTTTTAAGTGATTCCTCACTATTGAGAGTGCCAAAAACGATAAATAGCACGATATCTCAAAAAGGTTGTGGACGGATTCGGATGAAACTTAGTGGATGAGTTGGGTAAGAGACAAGAATAAGCTGATTCGATTTTGGTTGAGGTACAGAAGCAGATTCGGCCTATCAGTGGGACACAAAACATAAACTGTTTAGTCTGGTGGATGTATGTGCTCTACCGAGTGCCGTTCTAGTTACCCTCGCCTGAGGAGAGGGTATTGCATTTGAGTCCGTTTGTCTGTTTGTCCGCACAGAATAAATATGATTTTCTCTGCAACCGTTGGTCCAATTGACAGGACATTTTCACCATAGGTGCAACTCCACCTGTAGAATTTTTAAAATAATTATGCCGTCATAGGTCACGTGGTTCAGCCGCCATCTTGGAAAAACTTTGCACCACTATATCTCCGAAAGTGCTGAATAGAAAAAAATGAGACAAGGCTCATGGTAAAGAACTCTCCATGGGGAATAAAATATGTTAATGATGATGTCATAGGTGCCTCCATTATGACGTCATAATTCGACAAGTACAAAACTTCATCCTATCAAGATGAAATTTCTTGAGCGTCATGTAGGCATAAATTGGTGGAGAAAAAAAAAATATGATGTCATCGGTCACGTGGTTCGACCGCCATATTTGTTTTAACACAAAAACCTGAAAAAACACTAAAAATACATCCTGGTGAGGGTTTGCAATCTCTGATTGCTCTTTTTCTTTTTATTCCTTGTTTTTACTCCTATTCATCTAGACATCACAAAAAACAGTTTGCTGTTTTAAAAATAGCTGTGTTCTGTCGTCAGTGCCTAAACGTGCTGTGTGTGGCAGGATGCACAACTTTATGAACTGAAGAGTGATTTGGAGATGTATCGAGAGCAAACCCATGACCATAAGGTCCTGCTGGAAGACAAACAGAGTGACAAGGCCACAATCAGCAAGGCATTGAGCCAGAACAAACAGCTCAAACAGGAAGTAGAGGATCTGCAATTCATTCTGGCAGCTGTGGTGAGGCAAACATATCCACTACATTGATGTGTTCATTTGCATTTTGTCAAACTAACAATTATAATTCACTGGTTCATTTGTTTGTAATTGTCGGGTCTTATTCAGCCCTCCTATTTGCCAGAATTTGCTTTCGATTGGGCGATTTTGGAATGAGAAGTGTGCTGTTATGTATTAATTTTAAAATATCCATAAGGATTTATAAAAGTTTACTTTATTGCAAATTGAGTCCTAGAATGCCTGAAAGGTTGTTATACACTGGCATATGTGTACAGAGTCCATGTTAATAGACTTTCCAAACGATTCTCCATCGCTGAATGCTCATGCAGCTCAGTTATATGTCTTGACTCGTTCGCCAAGGGCACAAATGTGATTTTTAACTCACCTGGAATGAAGTTCAGGGGAGTTTATGCGATGGCGCGTCGTCAGTCCGTAAACATTTGCAACATCTTCTTCGAAACTGCTGAGGGGATTGTGACCAAACTTGGCACAAATTATATTTGTTGTGTTGTCACTAATGTTTGTTCACAGTATTTAAAAAGTCGGGGTATAAAGGGGTTTTTCCAGGGTCAAAGTGGATCCAGGTTTGACCCCCCAAAAATAGGAATTTGCCTTTTCCTCTGAAACTACACACACTATTTCGATGAAACTTCACCACAACCTTCATCCCCCATGATGTACCGAAGTTTGTTCACGGCATTAAAAAAAATCTCCCCCTTTAGGGGTTTACGGGGGGGGGGGCTGCCCCCTAAAATAGGTATTTGCTTTCTTCCCAGAAACTACACACGCAATTTCGATGAAACTTCACCATAACCTTCATCACCCGTGATGTATCAATGTTTGTTCATGGCATTCGAAACATTGGGGTCTGAGGAGGTATGCCCAAAATAGGTATTTTTTTGTTTGTTTGTTTAAAGTCTTATGATTATGTTAGTATGATTCTACATGCTGTCCTGTCTTCTAGAATCCAATGAAATTGGTTTTAAATACCTTTCGTCAGGGCAGTATACTATTTATTCTACCAGGTGAAAATTTTCTAGTGATACCAACTTCTTTCCTGGAAGTCCTTGCAGTGTCCTTGTGTTTTATACTTCTCCCACCCCCCCCCCCCCTTCCCACGCCTCCTCCCCCCAAGCCCTCTCCCTCCCACAGATCTCCCGATGTCCCTGCTCTCAAATGTTGTGTTTGTGTGCTTTCCCTTCTCTCCCCATCTTGTCTACCGCTCCCCTTGTTATATACTTTGTGTGTCTGTTTGATTTTTTTTTTGTGTGATAAATGTTAGCTCTTTCACGAGCCTCGATTCTGTATACCAAAAAAAAAAAGAAAAAAAAAAGGTGAGCGCCAGGGGTATTGCCCCTATGTTTCATTTTTATAATGAAACAGTTTATGACCTACTCCCTGCCCCCACCCCCAACCTTCCCTCTTAACTTCCTATCCACATTTTTGCACAAAATATGATACATGACATGAAATAGCAAATTATTGTCCCACATGATGTCAAAACTTGTTTCTAGTGAAATATTCAGCAAATTGGGGTAACGTTGAACAGTGTATGTTCAACTTAAGAGTGTGAGAGCATAGTTTTGAGGCCACTCGTTTGAAGAAACAGATTAGGTCTGAAAATGTCTTTTCTATGTCAGAGCAGAGATAATTGTATCGGAAAGTCAGTTAATTGAATTAGAAATGTATTTGGGAATGTCGGGTTAAGTCATTTAATTACATTCATTTAAGGTTTAGAACTACTCCTGAACTCTGTTTTCTGCTCGGAGTATCTTCCCACTCCTTTTCCCAACCTTAGTATTCTAAGATTTCACCCCTGCTATTTTCACTGTCGCTTTAAGAAATCATTGTTCATTCTGCTTTTCCAAAAGTAGTATTAACGTACCATTTTACGTATGTTAATGCAGCACATCATTGAATACTCAGTCCTCTAATATACAAGAAAACAAACACCACATAATGACAATAACACTGAAGCTTTTCATGCTGTACTCTTCATGGCGATTCACAGCAAAGAGACCGGAAGAGATGAGAATTAGTGCATTTATAAGCATGTCTAAATAACCGCGACACTGATTGGTTCTTCAGTCATGATGTCATTGGTGTTCTGAACGCCCATTGGTTGACTCAGTCACCACTGTCCCTGGCTCCGATAGGCTCTCAGCAACCACATGTCCGATTGAGATGAAACTTTCAGGGTAGGAGTGACACCCATGTGGAATGTTTTTATGATAATTGTGACGTCATAGGTCACGTGGTATAGCAGCCATCTTCGAATAAACGCGAATAATTCAAAAATATTTCTCAGAAACCACTGAATGGAAAAATTTGAAACTTGGCACATTGTCAAATACTCCCAATGGGGAACAAAAGCATAATGATGACATCATAGGTGAAGTGGTATACCAGCCAAAAATGTGTTAATCAA
Organism: Myxine glutinosa; assembly: GCF_964187855.1. Classification (NCBI taxonomy): domain Eukaryota; kingdom Metazoa; phylum Chordata; class Myxini; order Myxiniformes; family Myxinidae; genus Myxine; species Myxine glutinosa. The sequence goes on from NC_136268.1 coordinate 88,029,147, forward strand.
ATTCCTTATCCTAAAAATCTGAAATTGCATGCACATGATCTATGACCCATTTGTATTGAAATATTAAATTTATGACATCATAGATCACATGGTTTCGCAGCCATATTTGATTTAACCTAAAACCTTAAAAAAACATCTTCTCCCAATCCACCAAATCGATGGACTCAAAACTTTACGTGTCATTTACTAGGCATGTCGATTAAAACATGATCACAAAAACATCATTGGTCACATGGTGTGGCAAACAAATTGGATTGAAGGAAAATATTAAATAATTATATCTCTGAAACCGCTTACCCTAAAATATAACACCATTGTATAATCTAACACCATTGTTGCATATAGTTTGAAAATGATGACATCGTATGTCATGTAGTTTGACAGCCATCTTGGATAGAAAAACGAACCTTATCGGATCAACACGAAACTTCACAAATGTGATCCCCTACCCATACATATGCAGAGTGTACATATTTTAAGGTCATATGTCACTTGGTGTGGCAGCCATATTAGCTTGCAAGCCCTTGTCTGAAAACAGGTCGATGTGAAACATGTCATGGCTGGTGAAAATGTGATACTTGAAAACAGCTGAAGGGATTTAAATCAAACTTGTTTATTTTTAGGACAGTGAATGAGGGCATCTACCCGTTGTGGGACTATGCAGAGGCATATTGGCGACACAGTTGCATTGCTCTAGTTTTGGTTGAATTGCCACATTGTAACTACATCATGTATCTATGATGGAGCAGAGGCGTATGTTGCTGTCGATGTATGTGGTTGAAATAGTGCCACCTTTGGTAGCCAGTATTAAAAATTATCTTCCTTTATTAGTCCCCTACCTGTTTCACCAGAGGGGACTGTAGGTTTGCTCTCCGTCTTGTCAGTCTGTTTGTTTGTCACACCTGTGGTTTTCCAGACTTTTTTCCCATACCCTTTAATATATTCAACTGAAACTTGGTTTTCAGACTTGGCTTTATTATGACTAGCAACGGTACCCGCCCTACGGGCGGGGCTTCAATTGGGAAGCCCAAATGAAAAGGCAAAATATCAGAAATTGAAGGGTTTTTTTTATTGTAAACGATTCATATAAACATCCGTTGAATCACATCACACGCAAATCATCAAAATCTAAACGGTATCTTTAGAATTTCAATAAAAGCCACATCACTGTTCATATCGGTAAATATTATTCCATCGCGTTTCAAATCGTGATCGATACACTATGATCGTGATGATCGTGATCGTGAATCGTGATCGATAATCGTGTTCACAATCGCTATGTCGTATGTACTCCCGATACGTGTACCAAATTCCCGATACGTGTAACTACCAAATCAACAGTTAAAAGGATTTTGAGCCGACAGCTGTTACAGCCTTGGCAAGATCGATGGAGACAGCGATCTGTTAGCGATCGATGGAGACATGTTGCTTTCCCAGGTGCCGCACAAACGGCTGCACCGATCGCGCGGCACCCGGGAAAGCAACATCGTCACAATGAGAACAATAAACGTTATGCGAACGCGAATGTTATGCGGGAGTCCAAACCTGAGAATGCTTGAGACTTAAGCTGAAATTGGGAAAACTAAATAGCCTATTTTACTCCTGTAGATCCCAGGATTATCCACCCAAAATATCTTTGCGATCGGTGCAGCAGTTTTTACGGTACCTTCGAACAGACAGACAGACAGACAGACGGACATTTGGTGAATTATAGTAAGATACGTTGCAGAAGAAGTTTGAAGTTTGAGTTTCGGGGCGTTACACCAACTTTTCATGGAGTTATACCATTTTTGTACTTAGAAAATATCATGTATTATACATGGGTCCGTTTTCCAGGCTTTTCCCCCTTACCCTTTCACGTATTGAGCTGAAACATGGTACATGACTTTATTATGATAAGTTACAGAAACTGCAACTTATTCTGTAGCAATTGCTGAGTGCTTGGCCAAAGATCATTCAATGGGACCAGTAGGAAATTGTATTGCAAAGCAATTTTCCTTCTCGTTACCTCTGCCACCGAAGGTGGACGGAGGTTATAGTTTAACCCCTGTCTGTCTCTGTCTGTCTGTTTGTTTGTCTGTGAATAGGATATCTCAAAAAGTTGTGGATGGATTCGGAGGAAATTTGGTGGTGAGGTTGGGTGTGTGACGAGGATGAATCATTTCAATTTTGGTGAAGATCTAAATCTAGATCCGGATACCAGAATTAAAATATATATTTAAGTGATTCTTCACCATTGAAAGATAGGGCCAAAAACGATATATAGCATAATATTTCAAAAGGTTGTCGACGAGGTTTGATTAAGCCAGGTGGATAAGTTGGTGAGGTGACAAGATCCAGATCCGGCCTATCAGTGGGATACAAAACCTGGCGGAAGTATGCATTTTACGGAGTGCTGTTCGAGCCTCGGTAATGTAATGGAACCTTCTCACAATCATATGTTGTGATCAATAAAGTAGGTGGACCGAGAACGGTACCAGGTGAGAGTGCCCGCGAGTTCACATACAGGCAGGCTGGTGAACAATTTTGGCCTATGTTTATTTATTGTTGGCAAATATTTGACTGGATTCGCTCTGAGTCTGGGAGTTAGGCGGCTTAAACCCCGGCCATCTCGTATCAAAGACTTCAAAAATGTTACGCTTCCTTGCTTGAGGTTCAGCATTTAAAGGATATAGCACAGATAAAACCCCATGCATTGGAATCCTCATTGGGGAAGTGAAGGGAGGGGTGGGAGATTTCTCCTTAATTCACGCACTGACTGCGGAGAGAAAAACGACATCACAAAGGTGGCGTCAACAGTACCCAAAGTGCCCCTAAAGGCTGGGGTGCCCTCCCAAGATCAGTGGCTGCTTTTGTCTGAAGCCTAGTCAAGTTGTCTCGTTTTCCAAGGTTGTCTTGTGCCATGCCCGTGCTTGTGAGTGTGCGCGGGATTTTGTGTTGCATCTCCTTCATGGGCCCTGCTTAAATACAAAAGAAAAAACTATTTTATGATGTCATGCTCAACTCGCCCTTCAAATATTTTTGCCGTGGAATAAATGTCGCAGGTTTCATTTCTATCTTCTTTGACAAACATTCTGATGTGAAATAGTATTTGTCCTACAGTACATCTAACTTGTGTCTTAACTCCTTCACTTTAGAAACTTTGTTTATATATATTTTTTAACCATTTGAGAAACTTATTCTAAATCATTGGAGAAACTGTTACAATTTTCTCAACCTGAGAGAGAGAGAGAGGATAGCTGTCTCGTATTGATTTTGTGATTATATTGTGGCAGAGCTCAGAGAATCGGGAAACGCTCACGACTTTAGAAGCGGAGCAGCATGGCCGACAGAAGGTTGAAACAGAGCTGGAAGATCTGAGGAAACGGTTTGAATCTCTGACCAGTAAAGTAAGTGTAATAATTTTACTCATTCATTTTGATAACGTAATAGTTTGAATATACAGGGTGGCCCAGAAGTAATAGAGCAGTTGCCAGAAGTTGCCCAGAAGTAATAGGGCAGTCAGAGAATCCACATTTAAGCATAAAAATTGTATTATCAGATCATAATATATGTATGCAATGTATGTGCAGAACATAATATTAGACACACAACAAAACAGAGGCTGTTATAAAAATTGTTCAAAGTGCTGCCCATTCTCATTAATGCATTTATCAACTCTTTTCATCACAGAGCAGCATAACAACAACAACAACAACAACAACATGCATTTTAAGGCCATTTTCCCTGCTAGAGCGGGGGTTAGCCTTGCGGTCCCCATGACGATCTTCTCCATTTTGCCCTATTTTCTGCATCTCTCCTTGTTTAACCCCCTTGCCCACATTTCTTCTTCCACCATCTTTAGCCAAGTCTTTCTTGGTCTTCCCCGTCCTCTACTTCCTTCTACATTCATTTCCATCACTCTTCTCAACCAGTCACTTTCATCCTTCCTCAACACATGACCAAACCATCTCAACCTGTTCCTCTTCACAGCATCAATCACAGGCTCTATTCCCATCATCTTTCGCAATTCATCATTTGTCTTCCTCTCTCTCAACGATACTCCGCACATCCACCGAACCATTCGCATTTCCACCCTTTCCAGCCTTCGTTGCTGCTCTCCATTCATGACCCATGTCTCGCTCCAATAAATCATAACACTTCTCACACATGCAGCATACACCTTTCCCTTCAGTTTCAACGACACTCCCCTCCTCATCAGCACGCCACTCAGTTCCCGAAACTTCTTCCATGCACATCTCACTCTAGCAACCGTTGCCGAGTCTGATCCACCTTCTCCATTCAGCATGTCTCCGAGGTAGCAAAATGTTTTCACACCTTTCAGCTTCACGCCGTCTCCAAGATCCAACTCAACATTTCCTCCATCTGCAGCTCCCTCTGTGCACACCTTACATTTGAATGTAGCTGCCACACTGGTTAATGACCCTCTCAGACTGCTACATTTTTGATGAACCCACTCAGCGCACATTGTACATTGAATGGAGTTCACTCCGACACCCTTCCTGCACACAGCACATGGCCACTTCCCAGTTCTTTCCACCTCACCACATGCTTTACCACTTGCCATCACCTTCGTCTTTCCTATATTCACCTTCAGACCTTTTGTCTCCATACATTCCTTCCACTTGTTCATCTTTTCCTTCAGTCCATCCATACTTTCCGCCATCGACACCAGATCATCTGCATACAACAACTCCCACGGTAAACCCTCCTTTACGCTCTGAACCAGCACCTCCATCACCGCTACAAATAGTGGTGGACTTAGTACCGACCACTGATGCACTCCCACCTTCACCTCAAACTCACCACTGTTCCCGTCCTTCGTCCTTACAGCTGTGCGCGCTCTTTTGTACATTGCCATCACTACTCTGATCAACCATTCCTCCACATTCTAACTTCCTCAATGCCCATGTCAATACTTCGCGTGGAACCCCATCGAATGCTTTCTCCAGATCAACAAACCCAAGAAACAACTTCTTCCTCTTCTCCATGTACTTCTCCTGCAACTGCCTCACAATAAAGAGCGCGTCTGTCATTCCTCTTCCTGGCATAAATCCAAACTGCATTTCGTCGATCTTCACCTTCTTCCTTATCCTCCTCTCCAAAACCCTTTCCAATACCTTCATTCCATGCTCCAATAACTTATCGCTCGGTACGAGCCACACTCCAGAGGGTCACCTTTCCCCTTGTATGGAGGGACGAGGGTACTCAGTTCCCAATCCACTGGAATGCGGCCTTCTTTCACCACCAGATTACAGATCTCTGTCATTCTCTTCACAGCCGAACTTCCTGCTGCCTTCAACATATCTCCCACAACTCCCGTCAGCCCTCCCGCTTTTCTACTCTTCATTGCTTTTATCGCTGCCTCAACTTCCTTCTCAGTTATCTTCTCTGCAGGTCCTAAAACTGGGTTACTCTCTATGTTGCCATCCCATTCATTCTCTGTATTCAACAGCATTTCCATATATCTTTTCTATCTTCCTTTAATTCCATCTAGGTCCACAACGATTTGTCCCACTTCATCCGTCAAGCAACTCACCCCCATCACATCACACATCTCTTTCGCTATCTGCTTTGCAATCCTGAATACCGCTCTCTGGCCCTCTTCCGAATCCAAGCGTTCTCCAAACATTTTCCTGCATGCCTCCTGCGCCTTTGCTACATCTTTCTTTGCAGCCTACTTGGCTGCCTTTTAACTTTCATGCTCTGCTTTTTCTGCTCCCGTACCCTTCGCTTTCTGCCACTCCTTGAACTTCTTCCTTTTCTCGTCAATCCTCTTTCCAACTTCATCATCCCACCACCATGTTTCCGAGTGCCTCGGTGGTCCTTTTGTCCATCCACATACCTCACCAACGGCTCCCAACAGACTATCTTTCCATTGACATCCAACCACGTTCAAGCTCAACCACATCATCCTCTACCCTACTCAGCCTCTCTTTTAATGCCTCCCTTACTGTCACCTCTTTCAACCTCCACACCTTCATTCTCGGTTGGTACTTCACCCGCCGAGCTCTCCTCGCACCTTTCACCCTTATGTCGCAGACAACCAAGTGGTGCTGTGAAACAGCCTCCTCCTTTGTGTCCCGGAGGTGCCCCCTATCTCGCCGATGCACCATCAGGTAGTCAACGGTTGTCGTCGACCCACCTGACGTGTATGTAACAAGCTTATTATCCCCTTTCTGGAACTGAGTATTACAAATCAACAAATCAGCTCCATCAGCAAACTCCAAAATCCTTTCACCTTCTTCATTTCTCACACCATATCTGTAACCCCCATGAACTCCCTCAAAACCGTCCATACTCCTTCCCACATGTCCATTTAGGTCTCCTCCTACCACAACAACTTCCTCATCTTTCACGTTTTCCTTCTTCTCTATCGCACACCAGAAATTGTCCATTTCATCACTCCGACCAACCTGCGGAGCATATCCCGAGATGACGTTCACCAAGAGCTTTCCAATCATCATTTTCACCATCATCAACCTATCACTCACTCTAGTCACACTCACCACACTGTCTACAAACTCCTCAGAAAACAGGACACCAACACCATTCACGCCCTCCGGGCATAACCTTCCAACATAAATTCACAGTCATTTGTGCGCAAGTATCAACAATTTTCTGTTCAAGTTGCTTAATTGTCCGGGGTTTCTGAGTGTAAACCGCATCCTTCAGAGTGCCCCAGAGGAAAAAATCCGGTGGGGTAAGATCTGGTGATCGGGCAGGGTACTCAACTTGTCCACGGCGACCAATCCACCGCTGAGGGAAATGTTTATCCAACCAATTGCGCGCAACTATAATGTAATGGCCTGGTGCCCCATCATGCTAGAACCACATTTTGTCAATATTTGGCCAGTTAGCTACAGCTGTAAGAAGTTCGTTGTTCAGCATGGCCACGTAACTCGCACCTGTCACTGTTTGGTCAAAAAAGACCAGCAGCACAAATCCCAACCCAAACGGTGACACCTGGTGTGTTGACATCCTTTTCAATTTCAACGTGCGGATTTTCCCTTGCCCAATAAACAGTGTTATGCCGATTGACATGGCCATTCAACTTAAAAGTTGCTTCGTCACTCCAAAATATTTTTTCGGGAAAGGTGTCATCCGCACATTTTTGTCTCAAATTTTTGCAAAACCCCATTCGCCGATCTGGTTCGTCTTCAGTCATAGCATGGAGAAAATGAGGATAATAATAATAATAATTCATTTATTTTGTATAGCGCTTTTCAAGAAGCCCAAAGGCGCTTTGACAGAGTGAACATAATGCATAACAATACATGAAAACAACAATTGCAAAAAGACAAGAATCAATAGGGAAATATTTAAAGCAAAAGGAGGGAGAAGGAGAAGAGATAGTCAGGGGTTAAATGCTGTGGGTTGAATGTTGAATGCAGTGTTGAACAGGTGGGTCTTTAGTGATGTTTTGAATGTGGTGAGTGAGGAGGAGTCTCTGATGGTGTGAGGTAGTGAGTTCCAGAGGGTGGGAGCAGCGATGGAGAAGGCCCTGTCCCCCCAGGATCTGAATTTGGTCCGGATGGAGGGGGTCAGGAGGTTGGTACCAGCAGAGCAGAGGTTGCGGGTGGGAGTGTGTCTGGAGAGGAGGTCAGCCAGGTAGGATGGGGCCAGGTTATGGAGGGCTTTGTATGTCAAGAGGAGGATTTTGTACTGGATTCTCTGGGGGATGGGGAGCCAGTGAAGCTTGTAAAGGACGGGGGTGATGTGGTCACGGGTCCGGGAATGGGTGAGTAGACGGGCAGCAGAGTTCTGAATGTATTGGAGTTTATTGGTGATTTTTGAGGGTGAACCATAGAGGAGGCTATTGCAGTAGTCCAGACGGGAGGTGATGAAGGCGTGGATGAGGGTTTCTGCAGCCGTGGAGGAGAGGGATGAGCGGAGACGGGCAATGTTTTTCAGGTGAAAGAAGGCTGACTTTGTGATCTGTTTAGTGTATTTGTCGAAGGAAAGGGTTTGGTCAAAGATGACGCCAAGATTCCGGATGTGAGGGGAGGTGGATACTGGGATACCGTCGATGTTGAGGGCAAAGTTATGGGTGGATTTTGTGAGCGTTTTTGGGCCAATGATGATTATTTCAGATTTATCACAGTTAAGCTTGAGGAAGTTGATTTGAAGCCAGGATTTTATTTCAGTGATGCAGTTTGTCAGGATAGAGTGGGTGTCGGTGGAGACGGACTTGGTGGAGATGAAAAGCTGGATGTCATCGGCGAAGCAGTGGAATTGGAGACCATGACGGCGGATTAAGTGACCGAGGGGGGACAGGTAAAGGATGAAGAGGAGGGGGCCAAGAACTGAACCTTGGGGGACACCTTGGGGGAGGGGAGCAGTGGGGGATTTGCAGTTATTGATGGAGATGAACTGGCGTCTGTCAGAGAGGTATGATTTAATCCAAGAGAGGGCAGTGCCGGTAACGTTAAAGGTGGATTCAAGTCGGGTGAGGAGGATGGTGTGATCGATGGTGTCAAAGGCAGCGCTGAGGTCGAGGAGGACGAGAATGTTGAGGTTGCCAGCGTCAGAGGAGAGGAGAAGGTCGTTGGTGATTTTGAGGAGAGCAGTTTCAGTACTGTGGTTGGAGCGGAATCCGGATTGGAATGTTTCATACAGGTTATTGGCAGAGAGGTGATGTTTGAGTTGAGTGGCTACAGCGAGTTCCGAAACTTTTGACAGAAAGGGTAGGTTGGAGATGGGTCTGAAGTTGTTTAGGGTGTCAGGGTTTAGACCAGGTTTTTTTAGAATGGGGGTAACAGCAGCAATTTTGAGGGAAGGTGGGATGATGCCTGTAGACAGGGAGGAGTTTATTGTTGCAATGATGGTTTCAAGTTTAGCTCGTGAAGCATCCTCTGGATGGATGTTCCTGAAAGTCCAATTTCTTATTTAACTCACCTGGAAGACTTTTTTGCACTTTGGCTAAAAGCAGCTTCAACAACCTGTTTGTTTTCTTCGGTGCAGATGGACCTTGGTCTTCCAGGTCTTACTAAGTCTTTAACTGAACCAGTGGTTTCAAAGCGCTTGATAAGGTTGGCCACTGCGTCTCGTTTTATTTACAGGTGAAAGTGCTCTTCAAAAATGCGCACGTCTCACTCTTATTCTCCGTTTTGTAAAATGCCTTCACAATAAAGACACTGTTGTTCGCCTGTGTAACGTTGGTAATTACGGTCCTCCATGGTTCAAATCTTCCACTTTTGGGGATTCTGAAATCAAAATATTTATCAATTCATAACATCAAACAAAAATCAATTAATAATCAAAATAATAACAACAAATTATAAAATAATGAAATTGTAGTGACTGTTGTTCCGGCAACTGCCCTATTACTTCTGGGCAACTTTTGGCAACTGCCCTATTACTTCTGGGCCACCCTGTATAATAAAGATTATATGCTATATGACTCACAAACATCACTTTCTCAACAATGCTTACTTATGCTCTCTTCTTATTGTGTTTCTTCTGTCGCTAAGTTTTTTTCTTTCCTTCGCTGATGTTTCTCTTGATTCTCCAGCTTGTGGACAAGTCCAGCATGGTGAATGTAGATTCAAGCGAACATGAGCTCGAGAACAGTATCACACATTTGCTGTATCAGAGGGACCAGCTTGCCCGGCAATGCCAGATGCAGAATGAGGTAGTGGATCTTCTTCGGATAGAGAGCAGCCGGGACAGGCAAGAAAACTACCAGCTGCGTGACTCTCTATTTGTGCTTAATGTAAGTCTTTGCTCCCAAAACGCACCTTTGTTTTTTTGGGGGGTTTTTTTTTACTCTATTTTACAATTTCTCCTTGTTTCAGAGGAACGAACAATCTTTTGCAGTTTTGAAATTTCGTTAATGTAGGTTGTATTTTCTTTATCTGAAGTATTTCAATTTATGATTGAAAAATTTTTGGTTAAAAATTATTTGTAATGAGTTAAAAAGTATTCTTAAATTTGTGTCCAGTTGCTTGACGAGGAATTTCAACACATCAGGAGGCCATTAGGCACCACAGCGCCTGTGCTATTGTTGTTTGTCTGTGATCTATCTTTTTTTTTAATGTCGATTGTCAAGCAAGGAAACAACACGTACCATATTTAAAGTCTTTCGTATGACTCGGCCAGGGTTTGAACCACCAACCTCCCAGATTTGGAGCGGATGTTCTAACCGTTACGCCATTGAGTGTCGCCAATAGAGTATGGACAAACCACCATAGGTGGGCAACCATTGCCATATTGGCCATAATGCTCATGTTTGTTATCTGGAATTGTGTACTATTACACTTACTAGTGGGGTCACCCGTGGGAATCCCATGGGCATGGACTTGTGTGACATTTCGACATATTGAGTTAGATGCTGCACCTGCACATTCAATTTCACAAAATGGTTACTGGCAATTTATCAGATGCACAAATGATGTAATCTACACAATGTATTTACTTCTGATAACATGTGAATGCATGTGCGTGCACACCCACACACACATACACACGTATACACACACAAACACACGTACATCCACACACATATATACACACACATACATACAAACACATACACACACGTACACCCACACACATACACCCACACACACATATATATATATATATATACACACACATATATATATATATATATATTGTTGCGGATATGGGACTTGGCCTCAATATCCGCTTGTAAATACTCCCCTATTTCCCCAATACTCCCCAACTATCCCCAATCCCCCATTCCCTAGTCCCATTGCCTGTAAATAACACTCTGTAGAACCGACCTTCCCCTTTTTCCCCCATTAAATGTCGTGCCCAGGTCCACCGCATCTCACGTAGACAACTTTCGTACATCTTGCTAGTTATTCTTAGTCTATGTCAGTTAAGGACTCGTTTCCATTAATTCTGACTCTTCGTTGCACCAGAATGTGATTATATGGCACCAGTAGTGAGTTTAGGACCTTCCCATACCTCCTCCCATCTTCTTCCCCAAACAACAACTACACAACAACTACAACAACAACTACAACAACTACAACAACGGCGCGGCGCGGGGGAGTGTGCGTCCTCACACCGGCTCGGTTAGCCGCCATTGACCATGCGCTCCGACGGGGTTACCACGAAGGGGCTCCCTGTCAGCCCCTCGTCAAGGGCGGAGCAGGTAACCCCCCCCCGCACGCACCCAATGAGAAGCAACGGGCCGATTCCATCTGGGGCGGAGCTAACGAGCCGAGGGCGTGTCACTCCCCGCCGGATATACGCGGCCACTTACCGGACGTGACGTGAGATGCGCCCCCGACTGAAGAAGACAAGTCGCGACCTTCCAGCGCTGAGAGCGACTTCCCCGCATCTCTAGACCGGACCGGGTCGATCCTGCCCTGAGCCCAGGTGCACCTGGAGCCATCGATTCTGCCTTTCCTTGCCATCAATCCCCGTGTGAGTCAGTTTTTGTCCTGTTTATCTGTCGTCTGTCGGGGCTATTATAAGAGTGTGTCTAAGTGCCTGCCTTTCTATGCTGTCCCTCTTGTCGTTGTAATCTGACCTTCCGCCCTAATATAACCTCCTCCGGAGGTCTTGAGAACTGAACCCTTGGTGTCGTGTCATTTTAATCCAGCCGTTGTGTCTTTTCCATCATTGATTTAGCATAGCGCGATTTAGTCAACGTTCGAGTATAATCGGGTAACTTGTGCGGACACGGCGGCCATTCCGCTCGGCCCACCCTAACATCAAAGTCGTGTCTGTAACAATTGGTGTCAGGAGTGTCGGATTCGGACCTGGGACTAAATTTATTAGGCCCAAATTTTGGAACACCAATTGTACCACTAGGGTAACAATTGGTGTTGGGGAGGTAGAATTCGATCCGGAGCGCGTTTCCCGCGCTCGACGAAATTATAACGGCGAAATTTGATTTTGTTATACGGAAATAAAAACCCGAATTTTGAAAGTCGCGCTATGGCAGACCAAGTCGGCTGGGGTCCGGTAGTGGAGAGTGAGGCAGGGTCGGTCCAGGACCAAATTGAGGGACGTGAGGAGAGCGAAGCAGCGAGGGTAGCAGACGCACAAAATGGCGCCTCGCTGGTCACCGCGCCCGCGACCGTGGCAGCGCCCCTGGTGGATTCGAACCTTTTCCTCCTGCAAATGAGGGCCCTTATGGAACAAATGGGTGAGCGATTGGAGGGCCAAATGGGGGTAATGAGGGACGAAGCGAGGGCTCAGAGTGAGCAATTGGGGGTAATGAGGGACGAAGCGAGGGGTACCAGTGAGGGATTAGACAATAATTTTAAGGGATTAGACAATAATTTTAAGGGATTAGACAATAATTTTAAGGGATTAGATAAGAAATTTGGGAAATTAGACGATAGATTAGGGGAAATACAGGAGGGGTTAATGGGGGTAGAAAACAGAATGGCCGCTCAAGAGAATCAAATGGAAGGGATGCAAAAGGGGTTAGAGGGGTTAGAAAACAGTATGGAAGGCAAATTGAGGGACATGAGGGACCAAGCGGAAAGGGAAGTTAAACAAATGGGGCAGCAGATAGAGGGGGTCAGAATGGGGGTAGAAACCAAACTGGATGCTCACAGGGAGGAAATGGAGCAGATGAGGGTGGCATCTGGGCAGGAGATGCAAGTGATGGGAGAGGAGATCAGAAGAGGGGTGAGTGAGGAGGTCGGAGGAGTGCGCGAGGAGGTGAGGCACTGTAAGGAGCGCATGGAGAAGGAGGTGAGAAAGGGGACTGTAAAATTGCAAGGGGGTATAGAGGAGTTGACGCTGGGAGTAGAACAACTGACAGTGGGACAAAAGGAGTTGGGGGACCAGGTAAAGAAGAACACAGCGGTAATAGAGGGTTTAAAATCGACACAGAAGGAGATGAAAAAGGACGTAGGGGTAATTAAAAAAGAGTGTCAGACGGTACATGAGGACCTGACGAGGAAAATGGACAAGGTGGTAGAGGTGATGGAGGTTAAAGAGCGGGAGGTGCGGGAGCACATAGAAAAAAATAAAGTGGAGTTAGAGGAAGAACTTAAAGGGGCGCACGAAGAGATGAAGGAGGTGAAGCAGAAATTAGAAGAAGTGGAAGAAGGGGTGAGCGAAATTAAGAAGCGACGGAGAGAGGATAAGAAAGAGATAAAGGAGGAAGTAAAAGAATTGGTCCAAAGTCTGTGTTCGGGTCGTGATGATGTGCTCATTAACCGGATGAGGGATTCGCAGGTGATGGAGGAGAAGCGAAGAGAAAGAGGACCCGGTGTAAGTGGTGACCAATATGGTCGTGCGTATGATGCGCCAGGTGATTTAATAAGTTTGGGGGTCGAGATAGACCCGGATGTTCGTGAGAGGCCGTTGGTGAAGTGTGCGACAGGTCTGGTGTGCGAAAAAGGAGGTGTGCGAGAAAGTCCGACTCTGGGGTGTGTGAGGAAAAAGTGCGTGCCAAGGAGTGAGGGTGCTGGCGAGAATGAGTCGGTCGTAGTGCGTGTGCGAGGGAGCACATGGAAGCGCGGTGTGGTAAGTGTTACAGAGAGTGTGACGGGAGAGTGTGCGCAGGAGTGTGCGCGAGAAAGGTGTGTGACGGACAGGTGCATGGGGAAAGAGTGCGCTGTCAAAAGTAAGGAAGAATGCACACCTGTGGTGAGTGTTACAGAGGGTGTAACGGGAGAGTGTGCACGAGAAAGGTGTGTAACGGACAGGTGCATGAGGAAAGAGTGCGCTGTCAAGAGTAAGGGTGAGTGCGCTGTCAAGAATGGAGGTGAGAGTAGTACGAGTGGCACGGAGCGTGAGTTGGTTGTGACAGGTGAGCGAGGATGTACACCTGGAATGGAAGGATGCACACCTGGAATGGTAGAGCGTGAGTGGGAATGCACGCTGGAGTTGGTGGTGAGGCACGTGGTTGGGTGTGCGAATGAGAGCACACCTGTGATTGTCACAGAGGAGGGGGCGCGAAGAGGTGTGTTGGTGAGGTGTGCAACCAACGAATGTGTGCCAAAGTGTTCGGTGGTCAGGTGTGTGACCAAGGCTGTGAGTGGAATGAGTGTACCTGGGTGTGTAAGGAAAGGTACGAGGAGCATGGGCACGGCTGGATGTGTGAGCAAGGAACGGGCTGCGGGGTGTAAGCGTCCAGGTGAGGCATCGAAGGTAACCAGGTTAGAGGTTAGGTCGACTTTTAGCCGAAGCGGGCCCTCGGTGCGTGCTGGGCCTCGCTTTGAACGGCCGCGTCCGTGCTCCACTAGGCGGAGCTGGCAGCCCGATAGAAAGGGTCGTCATGGCGACCACGTTTTGGTGAGACGTGCCGGCAGGTCGAGAGCGGGACATTGGATGGCTCCGTGCCGAGATGGTGCGTGGGATCTCGGCACGGGTAAGCCCCCGTCCCTGCACCGAATGCCGGACGCATCCAGCCGCTGGCACGGAACAACCCGCATTCATTGCTCGGCTTTACGAAGCCGGGCTTTGGACAGGAATTGGCGCACTGAGAGGCATTAGTGAGTAGACTGGGTGATGAGGTTAGTGTTTTGGACCCAAAATTAGAGAAAAACAAAATTCGATGATTGGCAAGGGATTGGCAGTAGTGATTGGCAGATAATGGGTAGTGATTGGCAAATTTTTGATTTGTTGAAATTTGATGTGCAAAATTGGTAGGAGCGATAGGCCCAGTGGGTAAGGGTGGCATCCCTGCCACCCTTCCCATGGGGGGGCAAAGGAGCAATAGCTTATGGGGTGTATGGCAATGAAAACTAGCCCGGGTGGGTTAGGTTATATTGTAGGGATCTAGCGAAGATGACATTAGGTGACGTTAAGTTTAGTTAGTGACTGATACCTGTAGTGGGGACGCAGGTAGATTAGTGTGGATTATAATGACGAGGGAGCGCAATAGTTTAAAGGGACGACTGGGAAGCGCAAGTTTCAGAGGGGAGTAGTTAGATGAGATGATGCTGTGTGAGAATTGAACAGGTGTGATTGCACAGGTGTGAGAGCTGGACAGGTGTGTGGAGCAGTGTATGAGTAGTGAGTGTGTGGATCAGCGCGAATGCGCTTGGGGAGAGAAGGGTGCAGGTGGCACCAGGTGTGAGAGCACAGGTGTGCAGGTACAGGTGTGTGGAGAGAGTTGGAGTAAGTGGTACGGAGTGGTGTGCATGGTGCGAAGGTGTGAATGGGGGAAGAGTGGATCCCCATCACGAGTACCCGGGGCGGGTAGTGTAAGTGTTAGGTAGAGGGTATAGGTAAATTGTGGTTGGATATTGGAAATTGTGGTGCGGTTGCAGAATGGTATTGCGGATGGGTGCATTAGTGTTGTGGAAATGGCTGGGCGTGTAGCCTGTTAGTGTGTGTAGTTGGTTGGGCACTCCACCACTGTGAGGATGTCGGCCAGGTGAGGCCGCAGGTGGGCTCTGGGAGCCGGTAGAGTTGTGGATGGGGCCCGAGGATCCGGAGGACGGACCCGGGTAGCCCAGTGCCAGAGAGGGCACCGAGTGGGGAGAGCGCCAGAGGGCCTTCCCCAGGTAGTTAGGTTAGGGTAAGGAGCAGGTAAGCTCGGAGGCAACTGCAGTGGTGGAGGTGTGCAGGTGGGTAGACCCGCTGGGAGAGGTACACGCCACAGCCCAGAAATTGTGCGAGGGCACCGGGAGATGAATCGGGGGAGTGAGACCCCAAATTGAAAAGCACCACAGTTTGGCCAATGGGAATTGGTTTTTAGAACCCATAGTGTAAGAGGGCCAATGGTTTGGCCGGAGAAAGACCCCGGGTAGTGTAAAGTTGTTAAAGTCATTTAGGAAATAGTTAGGATGGATGAACCTGTCGCACCATACGCAGCCACTTACCTGTGGTGATGATGATGACTCCACACCTGTGTTTTCTTTGTTTTGTTGCAGGAAATGAGATTGCTGTGGATTTGTGAGACGCATCACGACGTGGATGAGACATTGGGGTGATTCCATCTCTCCCTCCCTAGGAGGGACTGATGATGAATTGGTGATAGCAAATTATGATGTTGAGTTGGAGATGGCAAATTTTGATGAGAGTTGAAAATGGCAAATTTGATTGGTTAGGAGGGAGAGAAGACGAATTTGGTTTATGGGAGGAACGGGGAAGACAGTAGGGATGTTTGTTGATTTGTAAAATAGATGTTTATGGGTAGTGTTGTGTTTTGTGGATACAGTAAGGGGTAAGGGAGGGGCCATGTAGGTTACCTGGTGGGGGGGGGTGGAGCGTACGGTAGGAACGTACCTGTCTCACCTGGTTCCCATGTGCCCCCAGTGTGCATTACCTTACATTGCGTGCACTTTTGCGCCCTTACCACCTTACTCACTTGTCTGCTTCTTTTGTCTCCCACCTCCGAGGATCTGGCTTTGGGGCAGAGAGAGAGGAGAGAGAGGTGCTGGCTCCGCAGTTGTGGGCCTGCACTTTCGCTGCTTGCTGCCTGGATCGATACACCATATGGACCGCAATTTTGGTGGCCACCCACAATGGACCGCAGTTCGTTTGCGGCCAAGCACCACCCGTGGATGGACCTAAGGGTCAACGTGGCACCTATGCCATACAGGTGAACCACTTATAGTTGGCCCCCTGACGGCCACAATAAAGAAATGGACGCGGTTGGCGCCTTTCTTTATTTTTTGAAAGAGGCAAGAAGGCCAAGTGCACCACACGAAGAGCAAGAGACACCTGCAGGGTTAGGGGTTGTTGAATTTATTTTTATTCATTGAACAATGGTGACTGCACCGGATGGTGCTGACTGTGTGATGGGGTGGTGCTTTTGGTGCTGGGAAGGGGTGCTCTGCACATTATTAAAGGCCGTAGGCCACAGAGCACTCGTGGGTTGGTGTATCGATGCTGGCATGCGTGCTCTCTCTATGCATAACATCTGCATGTGTTCCTCCAAAAACAGGTCCTGGATCGTAGTGTAAATATCAGCGTAGTCTTGTAAATAATGCTCCCTACCGGCTGTATGTTTAGTTTGCGAATTCTTTCCGGATTCGGTTATCCTGTGGGTGTGTTTCTGTGAGGAGAAGGGTGCAACGTCGCAGGGGGACATATTTACTCATTTGTGAATATCTGTAAAACTGTCGCACTCAGGGTAGAGTTAATAGTAGAGGGAACTACATCTGAGTGCCACACTAAAATAGGTAAAAATTTATCGGGTCGGGACGCCCCGAGGGTAGAGAAGGGTGCAATGTTGCGGATATGGGACTTGGCCTCAATATCCGCTTGTAAATACTCCCCTATTTCCCCAATACTCCCCAACTATCCCCAATCCCCCATTCCCTAGTCCCATTGCCTGTAAATAACACTCTGTAGAACCGACCTTCCCCTTTTTCCCCCATTAAATGTCGTGCCCAGGTCCACCGCATCTCACGTAGACAACTTTCGGACATCTTGCTAGTTATTCTTAGTCTATGTCAGTTAAGGACTCGTTTCCATTAATTCTGACTCTTCGTTGCACCAGAATGTGATTATATGGCTCCAGTAGTGAGTTTAGGACCTTCCCATACCTCCTCCCATCTTCTTCCCCAAACAACAACTACACAACAACTACAACAACAACTACAACAACGGCGCGGCGCGGGGGAGTGTGCGTCCTCACACCGGCTCGGTTAGCCGCCATTGACCATGCGCTCTGACGGGGTTACCACGAAGGGGCTCCCTGTCAGCCCCTCGTCAAGGGCGGAGCAGGTAACCCCCCCCCCCCCCCCCGCACGCACCCAATGAGAAGCAACGGGCCGATTCCATCTGGGGCGGAGCTAACGAGCCGAGGGCGTGTCACTCCCCGCCGGATATACGCGGCCACTTACCGGACGTGACGTGAGATGCGCCCCCGACTGAAGAAGACAAGTCGCGACCTTCCAGCGCTGAGAGCGACTTCCCCGCATCTCTAGACCGGACCGGGTCGATCCTGCCCTGAGCCCAGGTGCACCTGGAGCCATCGATTCTGCCTTTCCTTGCCATCAATCCCCGTGTGAGTCAGTTTTTGTCCTGTTTATCTGTCGTCTGTCGGGGCTATTATAAGAGTGTGTCTAAGTGCCTGCCTTTCTATGCTGTCCCTCTTGTCGTTGTAATCTGACCTTCCGCCCTAATATAACCTCCTCCGGAGGTCTTGAGAACTGAACCCTTGGTGTCGTGTCATTTTAATCCAGCCGTTGTGTCTTTTCCATCATTGATTTAGCATAGCGCGATTTAGTCAACGTTCGAGTATAATCGGGTAACTTGTGCGGACACGGCGGCCATTCCGCTCGGCCCACCCTAACATCAAAGTCGTGTCTGTAA
>NC_136268.1:88049859-88127359 GCF_964187855.1 Myxine glutinosa
TGTTATTTTAAGCGGTGTATTTTCGTGTGTCATCATGGCGCGATTTTAAAAAATATATCTCTGCATTTTCCCGTGTGTGCGTGAATGTTCTCAATTATTTCTGACACCGAGTCTAAAACCATCGATAAAAATTAAATCAGATGGTGAATTCGATATAAAATCGTGAGGGTGACTCAATGAATGGGCTTTATTTTACAGGCCTTTAAGAATTCATTTCGTTCTCTAAACGGAAGCTTTCATCGGATTTTCTTCCCGTTTTTTTTCAACCGAGTCTAAAACTATGTTAGCGACTGTTAAAAATGAACTGATATATCGAATTTGAGTTGAAATAAACCTGTGTGAGAGAGAAAGACAGCATGGGCCTAACTAAACAGGCCTCAAAGCTATTCGAGTTAATAAAATGGTGGATATTTGTTTACTTGAAGCCTCTCCAACAATGGGTGGAGCTATGGGTGGAGCTACTCTGCAAACGGACTAAGCCACACCCCCGGACAGACGGATCACCTACGCCTATTATAATATAGATCATTTTGTATTTTTTTGGTTTATATTTCTTCCGATGTGTTGTCTGCCTGATGGAACAATTCACATCGTAGCAGCAGTTTCAGATCTCCTACTTAACGACACAACCTTTGTATTTTGTATGTGACATATTGCTCATACACAATCACATGTGAATCAGTGAAAATTGTGCTCTAAAAATTATAGCAAAATAAAAATTATTTAGTAGTAGTGCCCACCCATATCTAACTTGTATGTGAACTAAACTTATCCTCACCTTGTATTCCCAGCTCTCAAATGATGGGAGAGCATTTTAGAAAAGAACATAAAAGTGAAAGTGTTTGACTCCTCTTGTGATCAAACAAAGTCTAACGTCCAAAACCTCATGGCGCAATCGAGAATTATTGGAGGGGAGGGGAATTACTTTTGAAAACTAGCGCATTTTAACATTCTATCGGTGTTGAGTTGATGATTGATACCTTCATGAAATTTACCAGATTGCTAAATACAAGTATGATGAATGTAGTGGTTATAACGACAAAACATAATTAGCTAGATCAAGTGCAATTGCCAAATGTAATTGGTGCCCATTTTTTAAAACCGTGTTGTTTGTACTGTTTACAAAAATTAAATAAAAATACATAATACACAAAGAATGGTGCACTGTTGAATACACTGTTATAGGTGTGTGAATGAATGTAAAAAGTATTTGCTATTTTTTGGATGCAGTCAGAAATGGGTAAATGGAAAGAAAAGAGTGAGGCCTTGCAGAAGCAAGTAAATCTCATTTCTCAAGAACGACAACAGCTAAGAAGCAATGCTGGCAACGATAATGAACCCCAAGGTATTTCCGCCCATCATACGTCGTGCACCTACATGTTTGTTTTGTTGTGTTTAATTTCACAAGCACACTGCCAGCATACATTGTGTTACTGCTGCTCTGTCCCTTCAAAGAAAGGCAACAGAGTACAAGCCATTTCTTTTTGAAGAGCTACAAACAGAAATTCCCCCAATACAATTGCATTTCAAGGTCAGTTACTGATGCAGGTGTGCAATCAAATTGTTTGTTGAGTGACTTTCCTATGAGGTTGTTTTTGACATGATCCTCCATTAGCTTGGTGGTAGTGCATGATAGTAGGTTAGCACAATACACACAATAAGGGGAAGAGTAAAAAGAAGAGAATTAGTATAGACTAGCCGAAACCCGTGGAACATCCACGGAAGGGAGGATGTGGTGTATGGATAGAGTGTACCATTATGGATGGCATAGGGGAGCGCTCATGGGATCTTCTTCTTCCGTTAAGCTCCAATTTTTTTCTCTTTAAGTTAAGTCCAATCAGTCCTCTCTGCTCGAAGTGCTCAGGCCATGCCTTCCCGCTCTCATACTTTTATTGCCGTTCGGTGTAGAAAGGGATTGACATATCGTTCGTCTGTTTCAGCTCGTTATCTTTAAGCTTCCTTACGTCTCGCCACCTGCTACACCTCTCTGAGTTATGAGGATTTATGCAACGCACCCCGAGTATCGCAACGTCACTCCATTTAACTTTATTAAAATGACGATAAAGACATTTCCTTATATATCCTAATTTAAAATGTTCAAGGGAATAAAAAGACCATTTGGTTCACACCACCCATGTTCACACCACTCGACTGTCCAATCAGCGGACGGCTCGCTTCGCCTTCGTCCAGCAGACGCCAATACGATGGCGTCGTAAGATGGCGTCGTATCGGCAGTTAATCGGATGCTTTTGGGCCCCAACGTCGGCTAATTCAGATTTTTCGAGTATGGCTGTACGTGATAAACAAAGAGCGCGGTTCGTATATCGTAAATCCATTAGTGCCGTGGGCATCGGGTCACTGGGTGCGGCGTCAAAGGGATAACAAAGTCGAGTCCTTACGCTATTATTATATAGATATAGCACAATGAACCAGAACAGCACACGGTAGAGCGCATACCTCCGCCAGGCTGAACAGTTTACGTTTTGTATCCCACTGATAGGCCGGATCTGTACCTGTACCTGAACCAAAATCTAATCGGCTTGTTCTCTTTTTACCTAATGAACTCTTCTTCCAAGTTTTGTCATAATCCGTCCACAACATTTTGAAATATCTCACTATATAGAGTTTTTATCCTTAACACTCGATGGTGAAGAATCACTTTAATTTTTTTTTTTATATATAAATTCCAACGGATACATATTCGGATCTTCACAAAAATCGAATTGATACGTCCTTGCCACACCAAATTTCATCCAAATCCATCCACACCTTTTTGATATCCTGTTCACAAACAAACAAACAGACAGACAGACCGGGGTGAAAACATAACCTCCATCCACCTTTGGTGGCAGCTCAGTAACTAGGGAGTTTTAGAACACGATACACCACGCAGTGTTCAGGTATATACTTCAATGTCAATAAATAATGATTTTTAACACATTGACTGCCGACTCCGTGTATACTCATAGTGCTGGGTGTACCAGATTCTGCCACTACGAGTATTTTCGTTGAAAACGTTACGCTATTGTATTGTAAACAGGATTTTCTGCCGTGCCAGATAATACAACACTTGATCTACTGGCAGCTTGGTGAACATAAATCGATGTAATAATCATGAACATCATTACGAGTCTCCATGAGAATTTTCATCCACATTCATACGTGCCATTTTGAAGGGTAATGAGAAGTAGCAAAAAAGAAGAAAAAAAAAAAAGTGGTACTCAGCACTTGATCTACCATTAGCAATGACGCAATACCAACATGGATTCGGTGCTGAAATAGACCTACAACATAGCTCATACCTGGAATACGGATTTGAAAATGAAGCAGTCATACATCACCTTATATACTGTAATAATGTGACGTTGAGTCGCAGTTTAGCAGTCGGAGGCTTTATTGATCACCATGGATGTTTATAACCATGTGGCAGCTTCTTCTGCACCTGCGATACTGTGCTATCTCTCATGCCATGCCCTCTAAATGCATGGTTCTTGGAAGTATTATGAAGGCGATTTGTGTTATGCAGTGTTCAAATATATAATTAAACTTAAAAGAAGGTCTAAAGAGGTTTAAAGGCATATAGATGAAAACATTATGGGTTCTACTGCCATTTACTCCAGCGTCTAATACATCACCCTATCTAACACATTACATTAGTTATTCGTGTCTGTTGTACGTGTCCATTATGACACCCTTAAAAACAGTAAGTTTTCTGTTTGGAATGATTTTCACTTTTGTTTGACTGTCAAGCAGCTAGACAGATTAAAAATATTATCTCGCTCCTCTGCCCATGTTCGATCAGGTCGAATTCAGAGAGAAAGTACGGTAAAACAAAAGACTCGTCTTTTTTTTTCTTTTTTTTCTTTTTTTGTATACAAGATCGAGCCTCGTGAAAGAGATAACATTTATCACACAAAAAAATCAAACAAACACACAAAGTATATAATAAGGGGAGCGGTAGACAAGATGGGGAGAGAAGGAGAAGCACACAAACACAACATTTGAGAGCAGGGACATCGGGAGATCTGTGGGAGGGAGAGGGCTTGGGGGGAGTGGGAGAAGTATAAAACACAAGGGCACTGCAAGGACTTCCAGGAAAGAAGTTGGTATTTCAAAAAAGTAGATATGGGGTGAATTAGCGGGGGTAGAAAAGGTCAAGGTTTTGTATGGGGGAAGATAAGAGATGTTGGTGAACAGCTGTTTCAAAGACCTGGAGGGAGGAGTGGGATTGAAGAGAGTGAGGGAGTTTGTTCCAGAGTCGGGAGAAAAGAGGAATGAAGGAGTGAAGGTGAGCAGAGAGTCTTGATTTTGGCAGTTTAACCATAAAAGGTTTGCAGGCAGATCTTGTGCGACCTGTCGGAATATTTGGATGACATAGCCCAGAGAGAACTGAGGGAGCAAGGCCGGAGAGGAGTCGGTAGAAGACAGAAAGACCACCAACCTGCCTGCGGTGAGAAAGTGAAAGGCCCTCGGAGTTGGCTTCATCGCGGGAGATTCCAATGATTCTGAAAGCTTTGGTTTCAACAGCGTGAAGCCGAGCTCGGTGAGACACAGGAGCACCAGCCCAGAGGGGAGAGCAGTATTCCATTGAGCTGTGGATGAAAGCCTTGTATGTGGTGAGGAGCTCAGGTGTGCCAAGGAAGGACTTCACATGACGGAGGATGCCCAGTCGGTGACTGGCTTTGGAGGCCAGATTTGAAATGTGATTTTCCCAGGAAAGATCATGGCAGATAGTGAGACCCAAAAGCTTGAGTGACAGAACTTCTTGGAGAGGATTATTCAGAAAGTGGATTGGAGGGCTGTCCAGTCGGTCTTTTCGGAGAGACATACTAAGAGTGTGAGATTTGTCAGGATTGAAAGACATGTTCCACTTGTTTGACCAGTCTGTGATTTTGTCCAGGTCTGCAGAGAGTGAGGAGGCTGCAGACTGCCGATCTGAGGGATGAGGAATGGAGCGGCAGAGAGTGGAGTCATCAGCAAAGAGATAGAGAGGATTTTCAAGAGAGTCAGAGCGATCATTGATGAAGACCAGAAAAAGCACAGGGCCCAGAACACTGCCTTGGGGAACTCCAGCCTGAACAGGAAGGGGAGATGAGAGAAACCCATTCAGGGCCACACGTTGACTACGACTAGAGAGGAAGTCCGCCAGCCATGCGTGGAGATTTCCATGGATACCATAGGAGGAGAGTTTGGTGAGTAGAGCGGGGTGCCAGACCGTATCGAAGGCACGTGATATGTCAAGGGAGACAGCTCTAATTTCCTGTTTGGCATTGAGGACCTCCATCCATTGTTGAGACAGCAGAAGCAGCATGTCCATAGTAGAGTGACTTGGTCTGAAACCAAATTGATGATCAGAGATCAAGCCATTGGAGAAGAGGAAAAATTTCATATCCGAAGCAATGATGGATTCCATGACTTTGCTGATAATTGGGAGCAGGCTGATTGGTCTGTAGTTGATTTGTCTTTCTAGTCATGTTCAGATTTGTGCTCACAATATAACTTTCGATTGAAATATCATAAATTGATAATACGGACAGACATTTCTCGATCATAAACTGTTAAGAAGGACAGACATGAACCAATTGCTTAACCCGGCTTTTCGCTTTGCGTGCACAGGTTAACAAAACTAGAAAACATCTCAAAATGCAAAGCCCGCCCAGGTCTGCTTTGTACTTAAACTAGTCTTGACTTAAAACAGCTAAAACAAATTTGTCCAATTTGTTAATTTGTGTTCTCCATATTCTCAAAATAAAGGTTTGTTGAAAGTTTTATGACAAAAGCTGAATTTATTTTTAAAAACTTTATGGCCTGGGACACACACACACCTCCGTGCGTACACACACACACACACACACACACACACACACACACACACACGTCTAAGAAGCCAGCACATAATCACACCATCTCTCACACCGCTTGGGTCCGCTGAGGGCAATCCTGAAAACCTCAACTCTAGCGACGAGAGGAAGGAGGTGTGGTGGAGAGAGGGCTGGTGGTCTGAGCAGGACGGAGAGGCTTATTAATGAGTGGAGATGAGACCCGATATGAGGCGCGTGTGGATTAGAGGCCCATGTGCCCCTGAGTCAATGCTCCGAGTCAGTTTGTGTTTCCGGAGGACCGTGTGAAGCCCTGGGCGTCGATGATGTGACATTTGAGGACGACGTGGCTGGTAATGTGAGCGGGACAGAGAGGATAATGTAGGAGTGGAGACGAGGCCCGCCACGAGGCGAGTGTGGATTGAAGGACCACGTGCTCCTGAAACGACACTCCACGGCTACTGGCATCTCTAGACGATTAGAGGACGATGTGGCTGGGAAGGAAATGCTCTGACTGGCATGGAAAAATGCTTCGCCAGTAGATGCAATGGCCTTTGAAGCCTGTGACCCGGAACGAGGCCTAACGGTTGGTTACATCTCAGATGTGCTACGTGCAGCCTCGGCCGAACATTATGCTTAGAAGCTATCAATTAACGCAATGTAGAGAAACTGCATTGTAGATATTCCTGAGGTGAGAAACTGCTGCTGATGCGGGGGAAGGGTCGGGGAAGGGGAAAGGACCTTGATGAAATCAGGCAGATGAGAAACTCTTGTGGGGGAAGGGAAAAGACTTCGACGAATGAAACTTTGTTGGAAATAGAGGAAAATGAAACGAATTATGGGACAGAGACGCTTATGCTCCATCTTTGCTGCGACACTGTGTAGGCGGAATGTACGCTGCACCTCTTTTTTTTCTTTTTCTTTTTTTATGGGATTTTGCCCGCCACAAGGCCACTCGAGGTGGGGGCTTCTCTAGTGAGAAGCAACACCATCTCACAAGGAGACAGGGATCTGCACTAAGCCAGGAGGCTGTGGAAGTGCTACTTGTCTCAAAAACGAAGCTCAACAAGAGGAACCTAAACAAAGGGTGTTAGAGCATAGAGGAGAAGGAGGCGATTCTACACTGTAAAATCGACTTGAGACATGAACAGTGGGCGATGGTCGGTAGGGGAGCTAGATTAATGGACCAGGTAAAGAAGACTAGATTGGCCACCAGAGCAGAGAAACCAAACCAGGGAGGAGCACCAGGCGGGCCATCCCGCAAATTTGAAAAAGTTGTGTCGATGGCATATACATTCCGAAATAAAAGTAATAATAAAATGGATAACAGTGAGGACCAGAAGACAAGCAGAAGAAGCTGAGGAGGACGGGAACCGAGGGCTCACCAGAGTAACTTAGTAGTGGTTATCAGCCGTTTAACCAAGGAGCTACTAGTAAGCAGATTCATGATGTAACTGTTTGTCTAGTAGGGGGGAGTTGATATCACCCCTGTACAAAATTTGCGATTACTTTACAACCACTATGGGCCAATTTGGAGGTGAAATTGTGTAGTTGTATCGCACGGGAATAGAGGTAAAGAACAAATCCAAAGTATTGGACGAGTGGTCATGACGATCTGGAATATGGGTAGGGTGGGTGATAATTTGTTCCAAATCATTGAGAATG
Organism: Myxine glutinosa; assembly: GCF_964187855.1. NCBI lineage: Eukaryota > Metazoa > Chordata > Myxini > Myxiniformes > Myxinidae > Myxine > Myxine glutinosa. Next base: position 88,057,344 of record NC_136268.1, read on the forward strand.
GAAAATGTAAGAGCTTCAACTCCCCCAACATCCGTGTGGGATGATTTCAACCACTCCCTATGGTGTACATTGAAGTCTCCTAAATAGAGGAATTCTGCTTGAGGGTGTTTGGATGTTATGGTCTCATGGCAGGAATTAAGATTGTCAAAGAAAGCTGTGAAGTTTGTAGAGTTGGGAGAGCAGTAAGTGAAACAGACAAAAATAGTGATGGTCGGGAGACAAATCTTAAGCCAGATGACATCAAAGTTTGGAGATTCGAGGTCCACAAGGCGTACAGCAGGCGTGTTGATGTTGGAGTAGACACAGACTCCTCCTTTGAAGCAGAATCGTGAGTGAAGGTTGTAGTTTGAAATGTTAAAGGAGTTAAGAAGAACGTCGTGTGACAATTGGGTCTCTGAGAGAAGCAATATATTAGGAGAGTAACTTGCGAATTGTGTAGAAGCTATCATGGTTGTCATTTGTGCTCCCCCAACATCGGAGATGATACAGGTGGTACAAACCTGTCAGCAAATATTGTAGAAAGAGGCTGACAGACTTTGGGATAATGGGTCCACTTTCCTCTGCTTCCGCTACCTTTCCTTTGCTTCTGCTGGGGGGAAATACTTGGCTATAATCTCTTCTGCAGTGAGAGACTTCAGGGTCTTCAGCTCCACTTTCAGTATGATTGGCCTTTGCAAGTTCAGTATTTGACAGGTTGTTGTGATAGAGAAGCTTCCCTTTCTCATGGGGGATGATGTGGAGGGGCTTTACCAAACACACTTTCCAGCTTTCAGCAAATGTGCTTTTTCAAAGAGTCCTTCACCTGGTCAATGCCAAGATACTCCATTGATGCAACCAGGCTAGATGCAAGATCGGACATTGCTATCACCTGGGGGATGATGAAAAGCTCATTCCTGATAAACATGAACACCTCATTGTATGAGTGACTTGCAGCAGTCTCAAACTGAGCTTTATCATTGTTATCTTCATCTTGAGTCACAATGCTTGCAACTTTCTCTCTTGTGTATAATCTGTTGCATGCCCTATGATAGTGCACTTCTGCTGCTATGCGGTCTCTGCTGATTATGGCAAGCATTCTACTGTCCATTTTCTGCATGGCTGCATTTCTGACGGTGCTACACGACATGGCCAAAAGTATGTGGACACCCGAACATCAAACCCGTATGTGCTCGTCGAACATCTCATTCCAAAATCATGGGCATTAATATGGAGTTGCTCTCCCCTTTGCTGCTATAAGAGCCTCCACTCTTCTGGGAAGGCTTTCCACTAGATGTTGGAACATTGCTGCTGGGATTTGCTTCCATTCAGCCACAACAGCATTATTGAGGTCGGGCACTGATGTTGGGCGGTTAGGACTGGCTCGCAGTCAGCGTTCCAATTCATCCCAAAGGTGCTCGATGGGGTTGAGGTCAGGGCTCTGTGCAGGCCAGTCAAGTTCTTCCACACCGATCTCAACAAACCATTTCTGTGTGGGCTTTGCTTTGTGCATGGAGAATTGTCATTGTGAAACAGGAAAGGGCCTTCACCAAACTGTTGCCACAAAGTTGGAAGCACACAATCGTCTAGAATGTCATTGTATGCTGTAGCGTTAAGATTTCCCTTCACTGGAAGTCCGAACCATGAAAAACAGCCCCAGACCATTATTCCTCCTCCACCAAACTTTGCAGTTGACACTATGCATTCGGGCAGGTAGCGTTCTCCTGGCATCCGCCAAACCCAGATTCGTCCATCGGACTGCTAGATGGGGAAGCGTGATTCATCACTCCAGAGAACTTGTTTCCACTGCTCCAGAGTCCAATGGCGGCGAGCTTTACACAACTCCAGCCGACGCTTGGCATTGCGCATGGTGATCTTCGGCTTGTGTGTGGCTGCACGGACATGGAAACCCATTTCATGAAGCTCCCGACAAACAGTTGTTGTGCTGACGTTGCTTCGAGAGGCAGTTTGGAACTTGGTAGTGAGTGCTGCAACCGAGGACAGACAATTTTTACGCGCTTCAGCACTCGGCGGTCCTGTTCTGTGAGCTTGTGTGGCCTACCACTTTGTGGCTGAGCTGTTGTTGCTCATAGACGTTTCCACTTCACAATAACAGCACTTACAGTTGACCGGGGCAGCTCTAGCAGGACATACATTTGACGAACTGACTTGTTGGAAAGGTGGCATCCTGTGACGGTGCCACGTTGAATGTCACTGAGCTCTTCAGTATGGCCCATTCTACTGCTAATGTTTGTCCATGGAGACTGCATGGCTGTGTGCTTGATTATATATACCTGTCAGCAATGGGTGTGGCTGAAACAGCGGAATCCACTAATTTGAAGGGGTGTCTGCATACTTTTGGCCATGTAGTGTATCTGCTCCAGCTCCCGCCATTGTATCAGAGATTCTCTGGTCTTTTGTCTGCAAATAAACTTGTTGGTTTTCTGGCAGAAGATGCACTCTGCCTCATTAACCCTAGATGTCGATATTGATCCTTGTCTGGATGACTTCCTAGAACTGGCATCATCTCCAGGTTCACCTGTGTTGTCTTGTTTTGTGCTGATAGCATCAAGAAGTTTCCTCATCGTGAAGATGCTGCGACACCTTTGATGATAGTGCACTTGAAGGATAATGCCATCGGGCAAGCCTTTCACCAGGTCCAAAATTGGAGCATGTTTGTTATCATTGCTGCATTCAGTAAAGTGTTCCATGAGTCCACACTCTGTGGGGATACCAGCTTCTTGTCTCCTTTCTCGTCATTGCAATGGATGAGGCAATCTAAGTGCAGCCGCTTTGGTGGTAGCAAGGTGTTGTTTGTCTCATTGTCCATTTTCATTGATGCATCTGCATAATACAAACATGAACCTCTGAATATACCAATTTCAGAAACTTTATTATTAAAAACATATTTAGAAAATATATCCACCATGAGAATGGTGAGATCTGAAAGCAAATTTGCATACATCTGGAACAAGCGTTAATAATAGTAAGGTTTCCTACCCTATCATGATTGCGCTTCTCTGTTATAATTTAGATTTTATCATAGGAATCATGATTACATCAGAGCCACACTCTCTCTCCTCTTCTCATTTTTGGGGGTCTGGACTGCCAAAACGAGCTATCGAGGGTTAATGTGAAAACAAGTGACGGAATGGAAAAGTCTAAATGTACTTGTAAGAAAAGGTTATCACATATCTTCTTACTCGTAGGGGTGCTACAAATCATTGGGCACCAATGAAGGTTTGCCACCTCAGGTGGTACTGACATCTGGCCTGGCCTATGGACTATTTTGTTTTGTCAATCTCTGGGAATAATAGTGAATGAATGATCGTTTTGAGGCCATTTTTCCCTGCTAAAGCGGGGGTTGGCCTTGCGGGCCCCATGGCAATCATGGTTCCCTGTTTGAGGCAATGGTTTTTTTTATGGCCGGATGCCCTTCCTGACGCCAACCCTTGGTCGCCTATTACGATGCGCAGGGATACGATGTACCTATTCTAAACCGGGGTACACATTCATCATTACAGTACATCATTCATCCCAGCAAGCTGGTACTCAATTTGCCGACCTCAGAAGGATGACAGGCTGAGTCCATCCCCCTGGTGTTAATTCAACGATCGACCGGGATTCGAACCCAGGATGCTTGGATCCCAAGCCGGCACCCTAACCGCTAAGCCAACACCAGGTTTTTCTGGGAATAATAGTGATGGTTCCTTTTTCTTTTACTTAATTTTCACAGTAAACAGACCGTTGTTCATTTGATCATTTCAGGTTTAAGGTTGTTGCAAGATGAGGCATATTGCCACAATCACTACGACCTTCAAACAGCCATGGACAAGCTTCAGGTATGCCAGTAATTGTCAATTGACATTTAATTGACTATTGCACATTTAAACACCAAAAATTTGATGCTTCCTGACAAAGAATAGTGTTTGTTTTTACAGATAAGAAAACAAATCTATTTGCTCTGTGAAATATTCCTTAAAAGCTGGTTGTTTGAATCCAGCTACTTGGCTCATCACCACTGGGTTTATGAGCAGAATTTAACCAAATTTTTTTTAGCCTGAATACCAACACTTCTAAAGCTCATCTAAATTCTGCTCTTTAAGTCTCCTTTTCTGCAGGATGTGTTTTAACTCTCAAGTATTATCTCTAAAGACTAAAGCAACATTATTTTAAAAGATAAAATCTTGTAACCAAAGTTGGATTTACTGCAATGTACTCGTACCTTGGCCATTGTATGTGTAAGACACTTATTTAAATAAAATAACCTATTGTTGCGTTAATAAATGTAATGGTTAATTTGATGGACGATCATTAAATATGTTCCTTTCTGCCAATATCCGACAGTGATGCACGGATCGAATGTTGATATTGTACTTCAGCATTTTATGCGTCCAAAAAGGTATACAATATTGATAAATAAAGCTTTCCAAAACTTTCTCGAGGAAAAGCAGGTTGTGCATGTGGTGGTGATAACGCATCTTCCCAAAACTTCAATCCCTTCTTTAAGTAGTTTTATACCCCCTTGCTAATTCACAAAATAAATGATAACCCCAGGAGGGAGCACAGAAACTATCCAAAGCAGAAACGCTGCACTGAGCTAATATTCTACTTCTCCTCTTCCCTTTATAAGGGGTGAGGTCCAATGGCACCAAGCTCCTGCCCTGCCTTGACCATGATATTCCTCCACTTCCCTCTGTCCTCAGCCAACTCTCCCCATCCTTTAACCACCCCACCTTACTGATATCCCTCTTCACACAATCCTCCCATCTCAACCGTGCTCTACCTCTTTCCCTCCTACCTTGTTCCCTCAACCTATCCACTCTCTTCGCAATTCTTTCTTCCCTCTTTCGCACCAAATGTCCAGCCCATCTCAGCCGGAATTTCACTAATCGCCCCATCAAGCTCATCTGCATACCAATTTCCTCCCTCGGTTCATCCATTCTCCTTCTATCCACCCTCTTCACTCCTGCAATCCTCCTGACCCAGTTGTTCTCGCAAACCTACAGCCTCTGTTGTCTCTCTATCACTGCCACCGTCTCCAGACCGTAAAGGTAGGCCGGCGTTGCACATGACATCAGAACCTTTCCTTTCAATCTCCTTGAAATCTTTCTGTCTGCCATTAGTCCCTCCACCCTCCTCCATGCATTCGCTCTCGCCCAAATCCTCCTCCACAACTCTGCCTCTAATTTACCATCCTTAGTCACTGTCCTCACCCTGCCCTCCCCCCCCACTCTCCCTCCCCAGATTCTTTCCCTGTTTGATCTCTTTCCCCTCTAACCTGATATTCATTTATTTTCTCTACTGCACCACCCACATCATCTCAGTCTTCTCCATACTCATTTTCAGCCCATGTTTCTCAAATGCCTCCTTCCACTCCCTCAGTACTTCCTGCATCTCCTGCTTACCAGCGTCATCATCATGATAACCATGAGTAGGCTGAGAGCGCTTCGCTGCCACAAACCAATGTTCACACTGAATTCCTCCGACATCCCAGGTCCAACCAAAACCCTTACCCTTTGTTCCCTTGTACATTCCTTCCACCACCCTAACTTCTGCCTCCGGCACTCCCATCCATCTCAGTGTCGCCATCACCATCTCTCTCGGGGCAGTGTCATATGCCTTCTACAGATCCACAAATCCCAATCCCATTTCACCTTACACCTCCAAGTTCTTCTCCACCAGCTGTCTCAACGCGAACATCCCATCTGTCATTCCACTACCCTTTCTTAAAACCCTGCTGCTCTTCGTGACTTCCATCTCCACACTCTTCATTATCCTCCCGTCCCGAATCCTCTCCAGCACCTTCATGACATGAATAAGTTATGTAATTCCCCTGCACTTCCCCGGATCTTGAACATCCCCCTTCCCTTTCCATATTGGCACAATTAACCCTGACTTCCATTCCTCCGGAATTTAACCCTTTCTCCAACGTACATTCAACAACCTTTTCATTCAACTGATTCCGACTTCTCCCACTGCATTTATCATCTCTGTACACACCTCATCATTGCCTGACAATCTTCCCTGCTTTATCCTTTTCAATGTCATCTGCACTTCCTCTTCTGTGATCTCCACCAACTTCACTTTCCTCTCCACATAACTTGGTAGATCCAGCTTGCCGTTGCTTCCTTCCCGGTTTAACATCTCTTTGAAATGTCCTTCCCACACCTTCAATACTGCGCCCCTCTCTGTAACTAGCCTCACGCCTCCATCTTTAATCACCACCCTCCCACCTCCCCATTCCCCCACCCCCTCCCCTCATTCATGTCCTTGCCATCCTCATGTCATGAGCCAATTTATAGATCATCTTCCTCCTACCATCCTCTTCCAACTTGTTATACACCTCTTCCATGTCATTCCTCGCCTTATCCACAGCTCTCCTTGCTGCTTTCTTCTGCCCATACAGGTGCAGCAATCCTGCATCTGGCTGCCTCACTCTATCCTTGATCTTCGCTATCCTCTTCTAAACCTCCTTATTTTCACGAACTACTTTTGCTACTTCTTCCGTCCACTACACCTGGTTTCTATCCCTAGACGATGCACCCTTTCCTGACATCCTTCCATACAGCACTTCTGCAATTGCCCTAAATGCTTCTCCGTACTTCTTCCACTCCTTCTCCAAACCTTCCGATTCTTTGCTAAGTTGCTCATACCTGGCCCTCACCTTCTCCTTGTACTCTATGGGGATGTTTCACCGACACTTCCCCCACATAATAACCTTCCAACCCTTGCACCTAACCTCGCCGCTTTTCTTCATCCTCACCACACACAACACAGGTTTGTGATGGGTGGTAACATGCTCTCCCGGCACTGCCTTGCCATCCCTAACCCTTCACAGATGTCGCTTTCTTCCCACCACCAAATCCACTTCTGTTCTATGCTCTCCACTCCTAAAGTAATGTTGTGGCTTTCCTGCTTTTTGAAGAATTAACCAGATATGGCCATCCCATTCCTTTCCACCAGCTCTTGACCCTCTCTATTCCTTGGTCCCCAACCAAATTTCCCAACACATTCCTCTTCACCCAGTTCCGCTACTCCCACATGCACGTTAAAGTCCCTGACAATGCATAGCATCACCTCCATCTCAACCATTCCCATCATCCACTTTTAAAATCTTCTCAAAAACCATGGGGAAATAACCGTCAGTCCCCCACGTGGATATTTTTTAGTCTTTGGTATGACAGATGGGATTCAAACCACCAACCTCCCAGAAATGGAACAGATGCTCTCACCATTGCACCACCGAGTCTAGTTTGCAATGCTTTTCTTCCTTTGCTCTACTTGCTACATTGTTATGAAAGATGGATAAGTGATTTGGAAAGATGGGTAAGTTATGGTAATACGTAATTTGGATCTGTTTGATAATTTCGCTTTCATTATCTTTGCAGGAGAAATTTTTGACAATTATGCAGGACAAAGTGGAACTGATGGACAGGAATGAACTTTTGGAGTACAATTACAGTGAGCTTTCAAAGAAGACAAAGACTCTAGGTGTGTGTCAGTTGGCTCAAAATTTAGGTTCCAACTTCATGTGTATCTTGTTGAATAACTTTTGCTTTAACTGCATTCAAACTGTCACCTGATGGGATATGTTGGTCTGTCCAGTTGTTCTTTTGGTCTTTTTGTGGTTTATAACATTTCCATGAAGACATTTTTTGGTATCTATCAGTTGTTTTAACATTATCCGCAAAGCCTTAAATAAGTCGCGAATAGATTTATTACATACCCACAGGGCGGTTGAAGGAGGCAGTATGAAAATATATATTTTTCAAGTAGGCCATACAAGTGTAGTCTTTGAATCTGCCACTTTGATCAACATAGCATGGAACTTCGAATTACAGTTTGTTTGAGGTCCATGTCATTGTGTTCTGTTTTCCTTACGTGTGTATGGCAGGTGAATATGTTACATTCTACATGCGCCACTGCGAGATTTTGTCGCAGCGACATGAGGAACAACGAAACTCTGTGATGCGATTACAAAAGGACAATGCCAGTTTAACGGTAAGGTTATCACGTTTTGGGATGCTCCTAGTCATATAAATGTGTGCGCACATAGATTCTGCACATACACAAACATTCATGATGCACTTCTTTTTATCGTTTTAAATTCCCTACGTAGACAAAAGTAAATGAGCTGCGGAGTTTTGTGGATCCGCTGTCAGCAAATGAAAGCCATTCCTCGATGCATTGCTCAACAACGAAACGCACGGATGAAGTGAGTTTTTGTAGTGATGCCGACTCTGCATTTCATGATCAGAGCACCACGGGCGGTAAGGCATTAGTGCAACACCTGGACATGAAAAGCACAAACCCTTTTCAACTGAATAGTAACATATTCCTATCTTTTGTTAAAGGTTGATCACGTTTTATCGTCCTCCTAGGTGATATGGCTGTAGATGGCTTCCACGACAATTTCCTCTCAGAAAGCACACACGAACAAGCTTGTTCCTTCCGGCCCACAGATAATGCTTTGCGTGTCAACACCCATTCTCCTGTAAACCCTCCTTCGGCCTCGTTTTTCTACAGGAGGGATGGTAGTGACATTGACATATTGCACATCTAGAGTGTTCATAGCGTGAGATTTTGTTGCAATGTATTTTCAACAAATCGTATTTATTTATTTATGTTACAATCCGAAAGGTGGTGGTGGTAGTGGTGTGAAGCTGGAAAGCCCAAATATCATTCGGGTGCAGTTTGCTTGCAAACATTTTGTGCATTGATGCTGCGTAATCCTTCATGTGATTGTTTAAATTCCCTGATTGGATAATATCTTCTTTGGGAGGAGGAATCGAAGAAGAAAGAGAATGTGCATACACTGGAGCGTCAAAGCACTTTAAAAACTTGGGTTTATGAAATGCGGAACCTAATTATATTATTTATGCATTGTACCCTTGTATATCAAAACGAGTCTGCTTGTGAGGGCTTTTTATAATAACTTTGGTTGGGGTTTTATGTTTGGGCAAGACATGTTGATGCTTTTAACATATTTTTGAAGAACTTTGTTCATTTTTAAGTAATTGCGTGACGGTTGGTTTCCACAGAGTTTTGAATGTATCCTGACTGAACAGTACTTATTTGATCCAATGCTTCATCTTGGTTGGAAAACCAGAATTTTCCCCAATCTTGGCGATGGAGATTACTCACAAGGATTTATGAACCGTTATGGATTTCCTTTTTCAAAAATGTAATAGTTTGGATAATGTAATAGTTCAAATCTACAATACCGTGCCGTCACAAGAAGGGTTTTTAAAAACTATGTTGGAGGTATAAAATAGGGGTGGGGAACCTATTGTCCGCTGTTATGCCATTATGCATGTTCTGCAGAAGAGTTCGAGTGTATTTTGGGTGTAACAGAAGCAAAGGGTTCAGGGATTGGCTTGTTTCACTTCCTGGAGGATCCTGCAATTTGATAGGTCTGGGTACATAACATTAAACAACGTTTCACCTCGAATGAAGCACAGCAGAGTGTGTGTGCTCCATCCATTATGAATGCTCAATTGCTGTGAGAGAGATATTGAATATCCAGTGAGAATTGGCTACTATGGAGGACTATAAGGACAAACGAGACGCAATCCAAGTGATAGTCAATGTAGGTGGTAAAACAAATCGTATTTGCTAATGAGCAAACACAGTCCAGTTAGTTGGTTTGCATGACAGATTGGAGATGCCAATATGAATTAAAAAGGCAATTATTGTACTGTCAACCTTGCAATAAAATTTATAGTTTTCCACTTTAGATATCGTCCAATACATTTGAGTCTCAAATAAATTACGCTGAATATCGCACAAGTACCTGCTACGGCAGAGAGGATACAAGTTACCAGTCAGTGCTGCCAAGCCAGTCAAGTTTGCTTCCTCCTTCTCAACTGAATAGTCGGATTTTAAAGACGTTTTGGAACTGTCACTTTTTGAACTTTCAAGAGAAATGCTTTCCGGGCACTCAAATTCAGACAGTTGTCTGTCAAATTAAAATTCCATCACATTTGCTTATCACATTCCATCACAAATGATAAATTGCGAAAGATGATGGGAATAGAGCCTGTGATTGATGCTGTGAAGAGGAACAGGTTGAGATGGTTTGGTCATGTGTTGAGGAAGGATGAAAGTGACTGGTTGAGAAGAGTGATGGAAATGAATGTAGAAGGAAGTAGAAGACGGGGAAGACCGAGAAAGACTTGGCTAAAGATGGTGGAAGAAGAAATGCGGGCAAGGGGGTTAACAAGGAGAGATGCAGAAAATAGGGCAAAATGGAGAAGATTGTCATGGGGACCGCAAGGCTAACCCCCGCTCTAGCAGGGAAAATGGCCTTTAAAATGCATGTTGTTGTTGTATTTGCTTACATTGCAACCTTGAGTAAATGTGGTCTGTTGGAGACACAGCTATACACTACCGGTCAAAAGTTTTAGAACACCTCAATTTTTCCAGTTTTTATTGAAATTTAAGAAATTCAAGTCCAGTGAATAACCTGAAATGATACAAAGGGAAGCAGTAAACTGCTCGAGGTAAAAAAAAAAAAAAATTAGGTTAGCAAAAATGGGAAAATAATGTAAATTGCACAGTTATATTGTAAAGAAAAGGCCTTCAGGGAACAAGTAATGGGTTAACAACTTACAGCTGTTCTGCGGCAATGTAAGTAAATTAAGCCTTGAAAGTTGATGCAAACAATTCCTACAGGTGTCCCAACCTCTACTGATTACTTGATTACAAACCCCCGTCTGTATAAAAGCAGTATTGGAACAGACTGTTATTACACCCTCTGAAGCATTATTTGGACAATATTGCACTGCAGGAAGTAGTATATCTCTATCATAATGGCGAGAAAAAGGCAATTAACAAAGGAAGACAGACAGACCATTATAACTCTTAAAAGTGTAGGTCTTTCCTTTAGAGAAATTGCAAAGAAAGCCAAGGTGTCAGTGAGAACAGTTTCCTACACCATAAAAAGGCACCTGGAAACTGGAGGAAACTCTGACAGGAAGAGGTCTAGCAGATCCAAAGCCACAACAGAATCAGAAGACAAGTTTCTGAGAGTCAACAGCTTGCATGATATGCGGCTCACAGGACAACAGCTTCAAGCACAGCTTAACACTGGTCGAAGTAAGCAAGTCTCAGTTTCAACTGTTAAGAGAAGACCTCGAGCTGCAGGTTTGACAGGTCGAGTGGCAGTAAGAAAGCCATTGCTAAGATGGCAAAATAAGAAAAAGAGGCTTGCCCGGGCCATGAAGCACCGCCAGTGGACTACTGAAGACTGGAAGAAGGTCTTATGGACTGATGACTCAAAATTTGAAATATTTGGTTCATCAAGCAGGGTTTTTGTACATCGTCGAGTAGGCGAAAGGATGGTTCCTCAGTGTGTGACACCAACTGTCAAACATGGAGGAGGAAACGTGATGGTCTGGGGCTCTTTTGCTTGATCCAGAGTCGGCGACTTGCACAGAGTGACTGGCACCCTGAACCAAAAGGGATACCACAGCATTTTGCAGCGCCAGGCAATACCCTATGGTAAATGCCTAGTTGGTCAGGGGTTCATCCTACAGCAAGATAATGACCCTAAACACACCTCCAGGCTATGTCAAAACTACCTTCGAGGAAAAGAACAAGACGGAAGGCTTCAAATCATGGAATGGCCAGGCCAGCACAGTCTCCAGACTTAAACCCCATCGAGCTGGTTTGGGATGAACTGGACAGAAGGGTGAAAGCAAAGCAACCTGCAAGTGCAACACATCTGTGGGAACTTCTGCAACAGTGTTGGGAAGAACTTCCCGAACAATATTTGATTTCCATTGTCGAAAGAATGCCACGAGTGTGTTCGGCGGTTATATCTGCAAAAGGTGACTACTTTGCTGAGTCAAAATTTTAAATTAAATTTTGTTAAACAAAATGATTCTATGATTTCTTTTTATCTCCAATTGTTTATTTGTTCTATGCTTAATTTCAGAGTATATTGAGACATTAAACTGCGTAAATTTCAATAAAAACTGGACAAAATTGAGGTGTTCTAAAACTTTTGACCGGTAGTGTAGGTCCTTGCTCATAGCCGAGCACGTGACATGTGATCTCATTGAACGCGCGCGCCATGGCAGAATATTTTCTCATTATTTTCCGACCTCTCACGTACTTTACTCTTTTGGAAGTACTGCATGATATAATAGATCCGTTTGCTCTACAATGCTGCAATATTCCAAAACGGTTCATAAATCCTTTGAATTATTTCAGCAATTCATTTTTTTGAGGGCAGAATATTCACAAGCCCAGTGCAGGAAATGTTCCAAAGGCAGGAATATAAAAAGTCTTCATTTCGAATTAAAACATAGGTTTGGCCAGAACATAATTTCGACACCAAAACCAAAGCACTGGATCAAAACGAATGCAAAAGTGTGTTGATATATATCAATAATGTCTTTGGTAATATGTTTGGAGTGTGGACGAGATCTGCTTTGAAGTGATTTGTATCTCACTCTCTAGAATGTTGGAGTGAAGCAGCTGTTGTTATTGCTGTTGAGAGGTGGTGGAGAAGAATATACAGAGTGTCTCAATAAAATGTATGCAGACTTTATATGTCTAACTGTACTGTCTTGTCATCCTGCATTGCCTTTTGGGTAACAGCTGACTGATGACATGCAATCATTCCATCTCTAATGTCATCTTTTAGGTATTAGTAACACACCATCACCCCGTTTTTTTATTATTTATTTTATATTAGTCTGTATGCATTTTGTTGAGACATTCTGTTTAAATTGCATTTGGTGTCACAGTTTCCAGTTCTTTGAAGCGAAACAAAGGTCAAATATGTCCTCGTTATGTCCTTCACTTAAGACCAGTGTGTAAATCTCCGCTATTTTGTAAACACACCTTTTAACGAGAGTACAGTCTCTGAAGCTCATCTGCCTTACCATTAGCTACAACTTGTGCTGGTAGACTACATCTCCAAATTGGCCTCCAATGCTGTCACCTTGGAACACTCGGTTGAAACAAGCAGGTTTGTTTTACTTTATGGATCGGGTGAACAAGAATGTAATTTCGAGCTGCTTTTCCAAACAGAGCGAGGTTGATGAATCATCCTGGAGGTTGGTTGGTCGAGCAGAAATGGAGGCAGACAATGCTTCAACATGGGCCTTATGTATTACATACAATGACAGTGTTGATATGCAATTTTCTCGAATCAATAAATGAACTATTTTTTATATCTCATGTCTTCATTATTGTCAACATTCGTGTCACAAGCAAACATATGAAAACATTCGGTTAGGACAGAAATCATTCAATAGACTTAAAAATTAATTAATGCCGAGCCATAACCCACATATTTTTTTTTTTTTTTTTTTTTTTTTTTTATATACAAGATCGAGGCTCGTGAAAGAGCGAACATTAATCACACAGAAAGACAAACCGACACATAAAACATATAACATAGGGAGCGGTAGACAATATGGGGAGAGAGGGGGAAGGACACAAACACAACATTTGAGAGCAGGGACCGAGAGACATGGAGACATCGAGAGATCTGAGAGAGGGCGAGGGCTTTGGGGGGGGGGGGGGGCGTGGGAAGGGGGCAGTGGGAGAGGTATAAAACATATGGACACTGCCAGGACTTCCAGGAAAGAAGTTGGAATTTCAAACAAGGTGGATCTGGGGTGAATTAGCGGGGGTAGAAAAGATCAAGGTTTTGGATGGGGGAAGATAAGAGATGGTGGTGAACAGCTGTTTTAAAGACCTGGAGGGAGGAGTGGGATTGAAGGGAGTGAGGTAGTTTGTTCCAGAGGCGGGAGAAAAGAGGAATGAAAGAGTGAAGGTGAGCGGAGAGCCGAGATTTCGGCAGTTTAACCATCAGAGGGTTGCTGGCAGATCTTGTGCGACCTGTAGGAATATTTGGGGGACAGAGCACAGAGAGAGCTGGGGGTGCAAGGCCGGAGAGGAGTCGGTAGAAGACAGAAAGACCACCTACCTGCCTGCGGTGAGTGAGTGAAAGGCCCTCAGAGATAGCTTCATCGCGGGAGATTCCAATAATTCTGAAAGCTTTGGTTTCAACAGCGTGAAGCCGAGCTAGGTGTGAGGCAGGAGCACCGGCCCATAGGGGAGAACAGTATTCCATTGAGCTGCGGATGAAAGCCTTGTATGTGGTGAGGAGCTCAGGTGTGCCGAGGAAGGACTTCGCACGACGGAGGATGCCCAGTCGGCGACTGGCTTTGGAGGCCAGCTTGGAAATGTGGTTTTCCCAAGAAAGATCATGGCAGATAGTGAGACCCAAAATCTTGAGCGACAGAACTTCTTGGAGAGGATTGTTGAGAAAGTAGATGGGAGGGTTGTCCAGTCGATCTTTTCGGAGAGACATAGTAAGAGTGTGAGATTTGTCAGGATTGAAAGACATGTTCCACTTGTTTGACCAGTCTGTGATTTTGTCCAGGTCTTCAGAGAGTGAGGAGGCAGCAGACTGCCGATCTGAGGGAAGAGGAATGGAGCGGCAGAGAGTGGACTCATCAGCAAAGAGATAGAGAGGATTTTCGAGAGAGTCAGAGAGATCATTGATGAAGACCAGAAAAAGCACGGGGCCCAGAACACTGCCTTGGGGAACTCCAGCCTGAACAGGAAGAGGAGATGAGAGAAACCCATTCAGGGCCACACGTTGACGACGACTAGAGAGGAAGTCCGCCAGCCATGCGTGGAGATTTCCATGGATACCAAAGGAGGAGAGTTTGGTGAGCAGAGCGGGGTGCCAGACCGTGTCGAAGGCACGTGATATGTCGAGGGAGACAGCTCTAATTTCCTGTTTGGCATTGAGGACCTCCATCCATTGTTGAGACAGCAGAAGCAGCATGTCCAGAGTAGAGTGACCTGGTCTGAAACCAAATTGATGATCAGAGATCAAGCCATTGGAGAAGAGGAAAGATTTCATATCAGAAGCAATGATGGATTCCATGACTTTGCTGATAATTGGGAGAAGGCTGATTGGTCTGTAGTTGCTAGGATCTGTTTTTGCACCTTTTTTGTGCAAAGCGGTGATGTTGGCTGATTTCCAAGCAGATGGCAGTTGACCTTGAGCAAAAGAGAGGGTGAAGAGAACAGAGAGAGGGTGAGATAGAGCAGCAGAGCAGGATTTTAGGACCCGTGGGCTGATGCCGTCGGGTCCAGTTGCAGAATCAGAGTCGAGGGTTGACAGAAACTTTTCCACCTTGTCAGGAGGAAAGGACACGGAGTCCAGGAGCAGCAGGGTACGACTGGGTATGGTGGGTACAGAGAGGGATGGGTTTGGGACACAAGATTTAGAGGCAAACACAGAGTTGAGGCATTCAGCTTTTTCACGTGCGGAGTCAGCTGTGTAGCCGTTTGAGGTAAGGGAGGGGATGGAGGGGGAACAAACACCAGAAACGGATTTGACCAGACGCCACCAGGATTTGGAAGAGGGAGACAGATAAGAGAGTTCGGTCTTGAGAATGGAGAGATATTGTTTCCTGGCTCTCCTGAGGGTGGACACACACTTGTTTCGGGCTTTGTGAAAGGAAATGAGATTTCCTTCCGTTGGATTTGCTTTCCAGGAGACGAAGGCAAGTTGTTTCTGGGCAACAGCCTCACCACAAGATTCCGTGTACCATGGACGGGAGGAAGGGTATGACAACTGAAGACGAGATGGGATAAATCTGTGCATGAGAGAGAGCAATTTACTTTGGAAGAATTCCCAGGATGAGTTGATGTCAGAGGTGGTAGAGATGGGAGACCAGTCCAGATGATTGATGGCTGCTTGAAGACCGTGCCAGTTGGCCTGAGTGAAATGCCAGACTCGTCGACGCTGAGCAGGCTCCCTGAGGATGGTCAGAGAGATGTCCACTTTAACAAGGACATGATCAGATGATCCGATCGGAGCAGAAGAAGAGCAGCAGACATTTTCAGGGAAGTTAGTCATAACCAAGTCCAGAAGAGAAGATGTTCCGTTGACTGAGATCCGGGTCGGGAAATTGACAGATTGTGTCAGTCCCAGTGAGTCGCAGAAGTCCTTTGCTGAGGAGCCATGGCTGGTGAGAGAGGTACCCACACCCAGCCAACTGGCATGATGACAGTTGAAATCACCACATATGTTTTATGTATGTGCAAAAGACGAGCAAAATCTTTTTGACATTCTTTTATTACTTGAGCAGACTTGATGAGAATCGTTACTTTCTACTCGGCCATATTTCCTTTCACTTGAATTTGACCAAAATGCTTGGCTCATGGTCCTGGCTCGAACTCAGTGCTGTTTCTCTTTTTAAGTTATTTAATAATTGCTCTCATTTTGGTCTTTTCTATTATTCAAAATTCCATTGGCCAACTCCTGTTGAGAGTGGAGACTTATGTACAAGATGTCCTGCAAACATAAACAAAAGGCTGTTTTGAAATACACATAAATAGAAAGAGTACGTTGATCTATTAATATTGATTGGGTCCTCACAAATCATTAAATGAGTCGAGCTAGAGACTTTCTTAAATCCCGTTGACTTGATGCTCATTGGCTCCCTCTTTAATTTCCCTTTCATGAGCTGACTTGGGAGGACTTTGAATTGCCTTGGATAAGACAGTGTTTTACCTCCTATGGACTTGCACATCTAAGCCGATTTATTGGCCTCAAAGTTTGAATCTGTAAAGTGAAAATTATTTTTTAGCAAAGCCTCATTTGTTTATATCGTAATCTCATATGAAATTAATGGAGTTAATGAATGCTTTATTCTTTCCTTCGCCAGGAAACTGTTTCAGAAATTAAAGCTGAAACACCCTTTTGCTAAAATGAGAGGTGACTTCAATTTGCTTGAGAACCTTTTGAACAACCAAGATTCAGCATGTGAGTTTTACCTTGGAGACTCAAAATTGGGGAAAATCATGAAAATAGTTCTGCCGTGATGGCTCAGAATGCGAGACCAACATTGGAGACTCGGAACAATGGTTCTGCCTTGATTGCTCTAAATATGCGACATAACCTGGAGATCCACAAACAATGACTCGCAGAAGCTGCATCCAGAACAGCCTCAACTCATCTACATCAAGAAGCACGACCAGAAGCAAACACAGCAGCAATGACTGCATTTTGCCCTCCCTTACCTGCAATCTACCAGTCATTGTGCTGTACTTCAGTCGGTTGTCTGTACAATCTGGTTTAGGAGGATGCAGTTCAAACCTATGAAACCTTTTTCGCTCCTGTGCGAAGTGGGGCCATCGCCGTAAAATACAAAACACACAGGAACGACGGCGCTCTGTGTTGAGGCATGGCGGTGATGGTCATGTATAACCCTCGACCAATCAAAGTTCCCCGGGGAGTTAAATATCATGGTAAGGTCAACTTTGGTCTTATTTGCAATAATCTTATTGAAGCCACAGATCTTATTTGCTCTCTCCCACTTGTCTCTCCCTCTCCTCTCACACTCTCTTTATCCCCAATCACTTAACCTCAATTAATATCAAGGGAGGTGCAAAGTACCCCTCCTTTTATATATGGGATGGTTTCTCTGTATGCAACTTTAACATTGGGACTGAAAATTCGTTTCTCGGCTTCTACTGGACGAAATCCACTGCAAGTTTCAGAAGTAAATGCTTTGTACATCGAGGTGATATGTTTTCAAATTTCAGTAACGTCTGTTTCCGCATTCTTGAGTTTTATTTAGAAAACCCTCGAATTCACGTCGGTGTCTGTCCGTCCGCCCAATGATTAAATATTGATGCCCAACGAACGGTCGATTAAATCAGAGTCTATAAAATGGACCCCAGATGTGTGAAATCTGGAATGGAGCCGAATAGATTGTCATATGGAGGCCAGCCACGTAGAGGCCTTCACAATGGAGATGATGGGACAATAATTAGCAATTTGATTCAGCATCAAGTCCAGCTGCAGCACCTTCTGTTGTTCACGACAGTAAGGACGTCCTCTCCGTCATCTGCAAGACGGTTGGCTTTCTTTCCATTTTCTTTTTCCAGGCTTTCTTTCCCCATGTGAAGCATCGCAAAGAAAATACGAGAACGCCACTCAGTAGAGTGCATTCTCCCGCCGTGGGTAGCCGCTGCTGAGCCCTATCTTCCAATGGTAAAAAATTCCTGGATCCAGAATAATATCCTGAGCTTCACCAAAAACTAATCAATTCTTCCTTATCCCAAGGGCAATCATCCCACCAACTTTCATCCACATCCGTTCAGAACTTTTCCAGATATCTTGTACACGAACACACAAACGGACGGACATGATCGAATGCATTACTCCCTGGAGGGAGTAATGAAAAGTTTGGGTCGAGGGAAAGGTTACACTGTACATTTTGTCGCCAGTTCTCCAAAGACTTGAGTGGTTCCTGCTTCGTTAGACTCCATTGTTTGGGATTATTATGATTGAAATTGAATTAAGAAATTTAATCATTCCGCTGTCACCAAGCCAAATCCACCACCAAAATTAATTCTTCTTCCCCATAACAACCAACGATTTATTTCTTTTAAAATTAATAAATAACGACAATGAATACTCAAGAGTCCAAGATTCTGATCGTGCTTAAACTCCTCATTGTTGAAGTCCAGCGACGCTTACGTCACACAATGTACCACGTGGTAACAATGGAACGTGATAACAATGGAACCTCACATAGATCGGGAATTGTTTACGAACAATCACTTCGATGTGGATGTCTCGCGGTGAACACGTGCTTTCGTCAGCTCCAGGATTTTTCATTGAAGATTTTTCATTTACCTTTACTGACTTCGAGAAGTTTCTTTATTGACTTCCCAAGATGCATCTTTTTTAACAAGAAAACGCAACAAAAGTACCTCACACGGGTTTTTCACAACATTAAGTGAATTTTGTCTTTTCATGTCGTGTGTAGCCCTAAAAAGCGATTTTAGCCTTCTCCGTGATCCCATCATGTCTCTTGCAAAACTTTGGCGAGTTATCGCTGGTACCCTGAACAAATTACAAATTCCTGCCAGTCAACAAAGTGATTGGTCAACCAATTCGTGAGAGACTTGGGCCACAACTGTTCCTACTGCCAGACCCCAAGAAAGGTAGCTAAAGAAAAAGAAGAGAAGGTTTAAGGTTATAAGATTGCTTATTGAGAAGAAGTCAGAAGGTACCTGATGTGAGGGAATTGATACACGGAATACCACTTCAACCGGACGTATCAAAATGTTATCTTTGTTTACAAATACTAGGGCATGCCCGTACGTGGGTGCCCGTTCCTTGCCAAAAAAAAACAAAAACGCTACCCGTACGCTCTACCCCGCCCGTACGCCCGTACGCCCGTAAACAAAAAAAACAACGCTCTTCGCTTCCGCCCTTCGCTCTGACTGAATTGGGAGAAATAATGCGCATAAGAAATCGAGAAATTATTATTTTCTCCGGAAGAAATCGAATTACGAACCGTAATGGCGCACGCGCTCGGCTCGGCTCGCTCTCACATCGGCCACGCCTACGCAACAACGCGTTCTGTGATTGGCTGCCGGAAGTGAAGTCTTCACTGTCCGGAAGGTCACAAATCGCAGTTACGATGAATCGCAAATTAGTTTTAATTAGTTTTAAAACATAGTTTAACGCCAACATAGTTTGCCAACGTGAAATAAATGAATACGCTCTCAAATGTGCCGTCCGAGGCAGAGTCTGTTCGCCACGTTCGGCACACGTGATAGCTCGCTGCTCTCTGATTGGTTGAATCGTTTTTTGGACATAGCTCGGTAACTACTTCTCCAATTAATATGAAACCTTGAAAAGGCACATCCTCGGGTCCCCAGCAATATACCTGGCAAGTTTAAAGTATATCGGACCCGTGGTTGTCGAGAAACAGCGGTCACAGACATACAGACATACATACATACATACATACATACATACATACATACATGCATACACACAGAGATTACTGGAATTATAGATAGACTAGGGCATGCCCGTACGTGGGTGCCCGTTCCTTGCCAAAAAAAAAAAAAAACGCTACCCGTACGCTCTACCCCGCCCGTATGCCCGTAAACAAAAAAAAAAACGCTCTTCGCTTCCGCCCTTCGCTCTGACTGAATTGGGAGAAATAATGCGCATAAGAAATCGAGAAATTATTATTTTCTCCGGAAGAAATCGAATTACGAACCGTAATGGCGCACGCGCTCGGCTCGCTCTCACATCGGCCACGCCTACGCAACAAAGCGTTCTGTGATTGGCTGCCGGAAGTGAAGTCTTCACTGTCCGGAAGGTCGCAAATCGCAGTTACGATGAATCGCAAATTAGTTTTAATTAGTTTTAAAACATAGTTTAACGGCAACATAGTTTTCCAACGTGAAATAAATGAATACGCTCTCAAATGTGCCGTCCGAGGCAGAGTCTGTTCGCCACGTTCGGCACACGTGATAGCTCGCTGCTCTCTGATTGGTTGAATCGTTTTTTGGACATAGCTCGGTAACTACTTCTCCGATTAATATGAAACCTTGAAAAGGCACATCCTCGGGTCCCCAGCAATATACCTGGCAAGTTTCAAGTATATCGGACCGGTAGTTGTCGAGAAACAGCGGTCACAGACAAACATACAAACATACATACATACATACATACATACATTACTGGAATTATAGATAGATGTGGTCCATAATAAAGCACGGCAACAACTGCTTTGCACGATATTATATCTTCATATAATGGAGCTACTGTGTATATGGCCACACACACACACACACACACACACACACACACACACACACACACACACACACATGCACTCACATACACAAACATACACACACATAAACGCACATAAGTAGAGGATAAATGTTGGTTCTGGCTCACATAAAATCTAACATTGAAGTCAATGGGAAAAATGAAGGAAATTTATTGACTAGCAATTTACTTTACTGATTATTGTAGCAATTTACTACACGGTACTCAATCAAAAGTACCTATCCATACAGGTTGCTTCTGACAAACCAGACGTGATCTGCTTAACAGAAACTTTCCTCCTTCATGATGTCTCTGATTCCTTAGTATCTCTCCCGGGTTACTCCCTCCTCCGGTATGATAGACCTGAGCCTCGTACTGGAGGTGGGGTTGCTATCTTTATCAAAAACTCTCTTCCTCACTCGCCTTGCACTGCACTCTCTCCACCTCACCCCCAGGAATACCTCTGGCTACGGCTTCCTCTCCACTCCCACCTTTTGTTCATATGTGTGTTGTACCGTCCACCAAACAGTGATGACTCCATCTACATCTCGCTGTCTGATAATATGGACCAACTTCTATCTACCCATCCCAACTCTCTCTTCCTCATATGTGGTGATTTCAATTGTCACCATGCCAGTTGGCTGGGTGTGTGTACCTCTCTCACCAGCCATGGCTCTTCAGCAAAGGACTTCTGCGACTCACTGGTACTGACACAATCTGTCAATTTCCCGACCCAGATCTCAGTCAACGGAGCATCTTCTCTTCTGGACTTGGTTATGACTAACTTCCCTGAAAATGTCTGCTGCTCTTCTGCTCCAATCGGCTCATCTGATCATGTGCTTGTTAAAGTGGACATCTCTCTGACCATTCTCAGGGAGCCTGCTCAGCGTCGACGAGTCTGGCATTTCACTCAGGCCAACTGGCACGGTCTCCAAGCAGCCATCAATCATCTGGACTGGTCTCCCATCTCTACCGCCTCTGACATCAACTCATCCTGGGAATTCTTCCAAAGTAAATTGCTCTCTCTCATGCACAGATTTATCCCATCGTCTTCAGTTGTCATACCCTTCCTCCCGTCCATAGTACACGGAATCTTGTGGTGAGGCTATTGCCCAGAAACAACTTGCCTTCGTCTCCTGGAAAGCAAATCCAACGGAAGGAAATCTTTTTTTATTTTATTTTTTTGGATACAAGATCGAGGCTCGTGAAAGAGCTAACAATCACACAAAAAGTCAAACCGACACAAACCGACACATAAAACACAAAATAAGGGGAGCGGTTGACAAATTTGGGAGAGAGGGGGAAGGACACAAACACAACATTTGAGAGCAGGGACATCGAGAGAACTGTTGGAGGGAGAGGGCTTGGGGGGAGGTGGGAGAGGTATAAAACATATGGACACTGCAAGGACTTCCAGGAAAGAAGTTGGAATTTCGAAAAAATGTATCTGGGGTGAATTAGCGGGGGTAGAAAAGATCAAGGTTTTGGATGGGGGAAGATAAGAGATGGTGGTGAACAGCTGTTTTAAAGACCTGGAGGGAGGAGTGGGATTGAAGGGAGTGGGGGAGTTTGTTCCAGATGCAGGAGAAAAGGGGAATGAAAGAGTGAAGGTGAGCAGAGAGCCTAGATTTTGGCAGTTTAACCATAAGAGGGTTGCTGGCAGATCTTGTGCGACCTGTCGGAATATTTGGGGGACAGAGCACAGAGAGAGCTGGGGGAGCAAGGCCGGAGAGGAGTCGGTAGATTTCCTTTCACAAAGCTCGAAACAAGTGTGTGTCCACCCTCAGGAGAGCCAGGAAACTATCTCTCCGTTCTCAAGACCGAACTCTCTTATCTGTCTCCCTCTTCCAAATCCTGGTGGCGTCTGGTCAAATCTGCTTCTGGTGTTTGTTCCCCCTCCATCCCCTCCCTTACCTCAAACGTTTACACAGCAGACTCCGCATGTGCAAAAGCTGAATGCCTCAACTCTGTGTTTGCCTGTAAATCCTGTGTCCCCAACCCATCCCTCGCTGTACCCACCGTACCCAGTCGTACCCAGCTGCTCCTGGACTCAGTGTCCTTTCCTCCTGACAAGGTGGAAAAGTTTCTGTCAACCCTTGACTCCGATTCTGCAACTGGACCTGACGGCATCAGCCCACGGGTCCTAAAATCCTGCTCCGCCGCTCTTTCACTCCCTCTCTCTGTTCTCTTCACCCTCTGTTTTGCTCAAGGTCATCTGCCATCTTCTTGGAAATCAGCCAATATCACTGCTTTACACAAAAAGGTGCAAAAACAGATCCTAGCAACCACAGACCAATCAGCCTTCTCCCAATTATCAGCAAAGTCATGGAATCCATCATTGCTTCGGATATGAAATCTTTCCTCTTCTCGAATGGCTTGATCTCTGATCATCAATTTGGTTTCAGACCATGTCACTCTACTCTGGACATGCTTCTTCTGTTGTCTCAACAATGGATGGAGGTCCTGAATGCCAAAGAGGAAATCAGAGCTGTCTCCCTTGACATATCACATGCCTTTGATACGGTCTGGCACCCTGCCCTGCTCACCAAACTCTCCTCTTATGGTATCCATGGAAATCTCCACACATGGCGCATGGACTTGCTCTCCGGTCGCAGTCAACGTGTGGCCCTGAATGGAATGCTCTCTTGTCCCCTTCCTGTCCAGGCTGGAGTTCCTCAAGGCAGTGTTCTGGGCCCTGTGCTTTTTCTGGTCATTAATGATCTCTCTGGAAAATCCCCTCTATCTCTTTGCTGATGACTCCACTATCTGCCACTATAAAGGACTTTCAGGAAAAAAAATGGAATTTGATGGACGTGGATTTGGTGTGGATTAACAGGGGTAAAAAAGATCATGGTTTTGGATAGGGTAAGATATGAGATGGGTTTTTGGGTCATCAGGGACTTTTGGGTCTTAAGAATGTTAGGGATGTTTAAGTGTCTTCAAAGAGCCAAGAGGTCTCAGCAGTCTAAAGAGTTAAAAGCTACATTTAAATAGCACACAATTAATTACACTGCGCTCGCAAAGTGAAAAGCAGGGTTAAGCAATTGGTTACACAAGCAACGGTACCCGCCCTATGGACGGGGCTTCAATTGAGAAGCCCAAATGAAAAGGCAAAATATCAGAAATTGAAGGCTTTTTTTTATTTTAAACGATTCATATAAACATCCGTTGAATCATATCACACGCAAATCATCAAAATCTACACAGTACATGGCACCAATTTTGAAAAAAGATTGAATCCTGCAAAACGGAAGCGGCCGCTACACGTCTTTCTCAGTCGCACGTTTATGTGTGAAGAGTGCGCGCCGAATCTGTAACACGGAAGCGGCCGGTACACCTGTTTCTCAGTCGCTTTGCACACGCTGCCATGTTACTTCGGAGCCGCACGTTTATATAGGAAGAGTTCGTCAGGAGTCGATCTACTCTCTCCTGGTACGTAGAATAAACAGTATTTGTAGAATTTCAACAAAAGCCACATCACTGTTCATATCGGTAAATATTATTCCATAGTGTTTGTAAAAACTGGAAAATTGGAAAACTTGGAAAAATAATATAGCCTATTTTACTCCCAGGGGCCCAGGAATACCCACCCAAAATATTGTTGTGATCGGTTGAGCCGTTTTTGCGGTACCTTCGAGAGGACGGACGGACATTTGGTGAATTGTAGTAAGATATGTGTGCCGTGTGTGTCGTGTCTGCATTTTAAAAATCCATTTTCTCGGCAACCGTTTGTTTGTTTGACATGAAATTTACCGTAGGAGCACCTCTGCCTATAGATTTTTTTGGCTGATAATTATGACGTCATAGGTCACGGACGCCATCTTGGAAAAACGTTACACCTCTATCTCCCAAACCACTTAATGGAAAAAATTTAAACATGGCTCATTGTCAAGTATGGTATCATTAGTGCAGGAACCAGATATCCATTTTGTGAGTTCCGTTCACGCATCAGTGTATATACCTGAAACCTATATAGTTTGGTAGAGGGGTCCTATGGGCAGTAGATATGCCCGATTTTAATTCTAGATAGGTGTGCATTACCGATTTATAAGCATTTTGCTGATTCATTTGTGTACACCATTTCCACCACTTACTGAATTTGGTATAACGTATCTACATGGACAAATATACAGCATGGGTAGCTTTGTATGGTATCAAATTGACCGGAAAGACATACTGCACACATAGAGTACCACCATAAGGCCTTATCTTAGCTTTTCATTCTTCAAGCCACCAAAAACTTCAAAATTTTGTCAAAATTCCGTTTCAGTTTAGGTTCTAGTCCCCCATCATTTTGTTCATAACCCCAAAAGTATATGACCGATTTATATGTTTGATACACCAAAATCATCCCCATTTATTACCCTTCAAAATAAGATCACATAATCAAGAAATGCATACCATTAATAAACTCTCAGTGAAGCAAAACTAAGGCTTCCCCCTTATTTTGATGGAAACAAAAATGTCCAAAAATGTGTATTAATATTTATGTCGGTTGCTAACATTAAATTAGGAAGGATACTGGAGCTTGTCTGAATCATGAAAACAAGAAATAAACCAAAGAATTATTGCAATAATTAAACAAAACAGATTGTTGTTGTTGCAGGCCATAAAATGGCATTTAATACTCTCAAACAATCCTTATTTAACAAGTATGATTCGAAGGTGAGATACTTCCGCCCCACCATAAGGAACAACTATTTAAAAAAAAAAACACCTTTAGAGGCCATTTTCCCCCGCAAAGCGGGGGTTGGCCTTTTTCGGGCACCGTGGTTGTTGTTGTTTTTTTGGTCCCCTTTTTGAAGCAATGTTTTACGGCCGGATGACCTTCCTCCCGCCAACCCTGTTTGTCGCCTTTTACGACAAGCAGGGAATTACCAGTGAACTGGTACTCAATTAGCCGACCTCGGAAGGATGGCAGGCTGAGTCAACCCCCCTGGCGTTAATTCAGCGATCGACCGGGATTCGAACTCAGGATCCTAGGATCCCAAGCCGGCACCCGAGCCGCTAAGCCAAGCTAAGCTAAGCCGCACACCAGCTAAGCCGCTAAGCCGCACACCAGGCTATAAGGAACAACTATGAACTATAATAAACTGTTATAATGTAATTATAAGGCTTACATGGCTTTACAGTAGTAAAATTATTAATCTTGTAACTGTAAAGTATATTATGGAGCAAATTTAACACTCCTATACTAAACTGATATAATGTAACTAAAAGACTTACATAGCCTTACAATATAATATTAAATAAATGCAACTATAAGGCTTACCTAGCCTTACAATATTATATTAATCTCGATTATGTAATAAACAATTTTCTAATAAACTGATATCCAAAGGTTGAGGGTCATGTACTTGATTTGTGACAGTGATTGTAACTAAATATTACACAATACCATAGTAACTTGAATCCCACACATTTAAACTTTATATGTTTAGCTAAGAAGATAAATACGTACATGAAACAAAAGTACTGCCATTATCGAGCTTACTTAGCTTTACACTAGTATATTTTAATCTCGATTATGAAATCGACATGTTATTTGCTTAGCTTTGATTATGTGGTATGACACGTCAGATTAAAACCAAATTTCACTCCCAGTAGTCTCGTTATATCATTAACCAAAACAAGAAAATAAACACATTTATCTAATGTAGTCAAATAATGCGTGATATAAAAGCCACTTAATTGTACTCAGTCTTCATCGGAATTGTCCTCGTCTGACAAGTGATGACTATTGAGGCACTCTTGTCGGCATCCACAAGCAGCACTACATAACAGATTGAACTTCTGGCATGTACAACGAAGGGATGTACATTTTGTTCTGCACCCACATGTCAACAGTTCTGTGCACGCTGAAGGAACAGGTGGCAGGGTCATCAGTTTTGGTGATAATCCTGTTTCGTCTAATTCCCATCCACATTCCTCTGGTTGGGGTAGATCAGGTTTGGACACAACTGCACTGTACCACACCATGGCTTGGTAATTGCATCTTTGAATGTGCAGCAACAGAGAATCATGAGTGGGAGGTAACTTTTCTGGGTCATTAATTCGATGGAACAGTTCGACGCGAAGATCATTGATAGAAGTCGCAGTTGTAGTTGAACTGTACAACTTGATGACAAAGAGCTCGATATCTGTCGTGTCAACATTGGGGTTGCGGCCAAGATTCTTGAGTAGTTTTGGATTCTTGATTTGAGTATCGCCAACTTCCAATCGACTCAGAACCCATAATAGATCAATCTTGCGGTATTCAGATGACTGAGAAGGTGGACACATCAGGCTATTCTGCGATAAAGGCTGAGTGAAGCGCGGAGGAACGTGTTGTGCTGGAGCATCAGCAGATATTATACGATGGAATTCTGGAGGGACACTGCTGAGGGTTGTGCTTCTCCCAATAGTTGTATGCCCTTTGTTTAATATATTTGGTGGGCCCCGCTGAAATATGGCCATTTGCGTAACATGGAGTGCCCTTTCCGTCTAAAGTTTCTTCTTGCATATCGAAGTTATCAGCTGCGAACTGCATGAATTTGCCAGGAACAACACTCTCAGGAATGAAAGTGTTGTCATTATTCTGAAACCTTGATAATTGCGTTTGAGCTATTGAGGAATCTATTCTATTGATCGTAGGATAACTAATACTGTCACCTGCATCATGCAGATATTCTATAAGTTGTTTGGACCGTGTCATGTGGTGGACAAACAGTCCTGTCCCAATATGTTTTGGCGTATTCTTTCTCCCCATCGAGACGTTATAGACAATGTTTTGGCCAATGTTCAGGATTCGTTGATGCAAGGCGGGCGCAATGTCCTCATCGTTTGAACCTTGGTCTGAAGTGTCTTTTAGATCAGTCTCATCTTGTAGAATCCATTTGATAAGTAAGTAAAGACTTGTTGGTACGCATTGTTCTGCCGCCTCTTGATTCAAATTCTCATAACCGCGATGACCTGCAGCTTCTTTCAAATCTGATTTCAGCTTAGTTGCTACTGTATGCAAAGCGTGCAGGAAATAGGATTCGTGACTAATCTCATCACTTGTACAGCTTTCTTTACATGTCGATATCTGTTGTTTTGCAATCATCGCCCCAATAGCATCTTCAGTGGTAGTGGCTGCAGGAATCAGAAGCAGAGGTTGGTTGGCTAGTCGCTGTTTGCGGAATAGAATTCGGTTACCATCGTGCTTCTGTAGTTTGTGTTTCAAGACGTGTGTCCGGCATGATGGATTAAGAATTCCAGATCGTGTCATAAGATAAATGTATTTATCGGTCACAATGTCCATGCTATAGATGTGGCCACTCTGAAAGCCATTGCCTAGTATCTGTATCAGATCTTCTTGAGCGGGGTCAGTTGTAATCCCAGTGATTTCACTGGGGTGAATAGAACGGCTGATTTTGTCTGCTTTGTGTTTGCAAGAGGAATGGTAATGTGCTTCGTACGCTATCAAATCATTTTCCCCAATTTTGCATTTGAGGTGTTGATCATTCTTTGCCTGACTGTGGATGCTTGCAGCTACTTCATCTGACTGGACTTGGTGTACTTTTTCACGCTTACGACTCTGGCAATAAATACACTGCTTCCAATCAACCTTACGTATTACTGTGCGTGTCAGTGGTTTTGTGCTTGAACTCGCATCACCCGCATCTACTGCAGCAGTGGCTTCCATGTAGCGTTTCTTGACAAGGTCAATGTTGGTTTGGTTTGTGAATGAAGCATAACAGTTTTTGTGCCATTTTGCCTGTTTATCACTGAGATTTGTTGTTGTTGCTTCTGATTGCAGTCGTTCTGTAATGTCAGTGGTTTCAATCTGAATTCCATCTTGAAGGGCTGAACATACTTTCGCAACGCCCTGATGACTAGCGTTAGACAAACCGTCAGTACCTGGGCAGAATAGGCATTTTAACCAATTCGTCTGCAACTTGCGCCTTTTAACAGGCATCACCGCCGTAGGCTCAATAATCTCCTCCTGTTCCGTGTTAGACGCCATGGTTACTAGGGAGTAGGATTCATCAGCACAGAGCAGCAGGACACCGGTTTCAACGTACTGCAATACAAACGAAAAGTATAATAATAAACATATCTAGGTCATTGATTTACAATTAAACGAAAATTTATGCACCTTTTGCCGCTGATAAAAAATGTAATTAGATTCTAAAGAATAAGTAAAATGAATACACGGGTTTGTATGTGATAGTCTGGAATGAACCGGGCACCAGATCTGAAAACATATGTATATACATGATATATGTATGCCATATGGACATTTTCGTTTTCATGAAAAATAAGGGGGTAGCCTTAGTTTGCTTCACTGAGTTTATTAATGGTATACATTTCTTGATTATGTGATCTTATTTTGAAGCGTAATAAATGGGGATGATTTTGGTGTATCAAACATATAACTCGGTCATATACTTTTGGGGTTATGAACAAAATGATGGGGGACTAGAACCTAAACTGAAACGGAATTTTGACAAAATTTTGAAGTTTTTGGTGGCTTGAAGAATGAAAAGCTAAGATAAGGCCTTATGGTGGTACTCTATGTGTGCAGTATGTTTTTCCGGTCAATTTGATACCATACAAAGCTACCCATGCTGTATATTTGTCCATGTAGATACGTTATACCAAATTCAGTAAGTGGTGGAAATGGTGTACACAAATGAATCAGCAAAATGCTTATAAATCGATAATGCACACCTATCTAGAATTAAAACCGGGCATATCTACTGCCCATAGGACCCCTCCACCAAACTATATAGCTTTCAGGTATATACACTGATGCGTGAACGGAATCACTAAATAAGGCACTTTTTCCAATGTGGTTCCTGCACTACATGGGGGATAAGATATGTTAATGATGTCATAGGTGCCTCCATTATGACGTCATAATTCGACAAGTACAACGCTTGATCTGATCAGTATTAAAAAAAAATTCCTCTGCAACTGTTAGTCCGATGAACACTAAATTTTCAGAATGAGCGGCTCCTGTAGAATTGTTCTGATGATAATTATGACGTCATTGATCACGTGGTACAGGCACCATTTTGGAAAAATCGAAAAAAGTTGCACCTCTATATCCAAAACCACTCAATGGGAAAAATTTTAATATGTCTCAATGTCAAGCGCTCCCATTGGGGAATAAGATGTGTTAAGGATGATGTCATCAGTACCGTAGTCATAATTCAGCAAGTACAATGCTCGATTCGATCAGGATGAATTTTTTTCTCTGCAATTATTGGACCGATTGACATGCAATTTTCACCATAGGAGTGCCTCCTCCTCGAGAATATATTAATGATAATTTTGACGTCATAGTTCAGTGGTAAAGGCCATCTTGGAAAAACCAAAAAACCTTGCACCTCTATAATCTCCAAAACTGCTCTATGGAAAAAATTGAAACAGGTCATTGTAAAGAACTCCATATGGGAAATAGGTTAACGATGTCATTGGTGCCATAATTATGACGTCATAATTCGACAGGGACCGCTTAGTCTGATCAGTTTTAAATTTATTGAGCATGATCGATGCAACAATTATATTAGAATATAAAAATTTATGACGTCATCGATCACATGGTCTGGCAGCCATATTTGATCAAAGAAGAAAAAAAAACATTCAAAAACAGAAGAGTTGGCTCACACCAAGTTGACTGTGCAGGGTAAGTATTCTACGAATACCCTCTAGTTGAGATATGTAATTCGACACAAAAAATGACACCCATTTATAGTAGATAACTAACGATACTCGATGGAGCGCACACCTCTGCCAGGCTGAAGAGTTTACGTTTGGTATCCCACTGATAGGCCAGATCTGGAACCGGCCCTGAACCAAAATAGGCTAGTTCTTGTCAACTACCGAACTCATCAACCAAGTTGTCATAATCAGTCCTCAACTGTTTGAAACATCGTGCTATATATCGTTTTTGGCACCATCTCTCGATTGTGAAGAATAACTTCATAAATCATAAGAAGAAAATAAAAATCGTAGTATCAAAATGTGGCTGGATCTTCACCAAAATTGAATCAATTCGTCCTTCTCCCACACCCAATCTGTCCACCAAATTTAGTCCCAATCCGTCGACAACGTTTCGAGATATCCGGCTCACAGAGTCAAAACAGGATGGATGAAAACATAACCTCTGTCCACCTTCGGTGGCAGAGGTAGCACAATTTTTGGGGGAAATTTAATAAATAATTGATACTTGTGATCACCCTGACAATGTTGTAAGGCTCAGGAAATATGCATCCTCCACGTGTGGAATACCAAACATTTTCTACTATTGAAGTAATCAGATACTCTGTCACGTTTTTGAAGCAGTAAAGAACCTGAAAGATTAATTCTCCCTCTTCTGGGATGTCCATGGCATATTTTATTACCTTCGCAAAAGCGGAAGGTTATGTTTTGATCGCTGTGTATTTATTTGTATGTCTGTGTGTGTGTGTGTGTGTGTATGTTATTCGCATAACTCAAAAAGTATTCAACCGAATTGCATGAAATTTGGTGGGATGATTGGTTATTATACGGGACACATTTGATTAGATTTTGGGAGCAATCGGGTCAAAGGTCAAGGTCACGAAAAGGTCAAAATCGTATTTTTTTTTATGTGATTCTTCACCATTGAGTGATATGGTCGACCAGGCGGAGGTATATGCTCTCTACTGAGTGCCGTTCTAGTTATGGCTTGT
This sequence comes from Myxine glutinosa, assembly GCF_964187855.1. NCBI lineage: Eukaryota > Metazoa > Chordata > Myxini > Myxiniformes > Myxinidae > Myxine > Myxine glutinosa. The sequence continues at coordinate 88,088,637 of NC_136268.1, forward strand.
AATAACTGCGTCCACGACTGCTGGGCATGTGCTTGTTTGTTTGGCAAATGATCTTCACTGCATTCGTCATGCTTAGGATCTGGGGTTTGTCGAGTTTTTTATTATTATTGGAAAACGTTAATATTAGAACATGTTTGGCATCTAGGGGTATAAATTATCACCCAAAACCTTCGCACACCCCATGCACAACCACCAGATTCCAACCCATTCGCTCCAGTGTTTCAGGAGTGCATACAATTCAAGCACCCACTTTTTCAATTATATGGTGAGAGTACAATACTGAGTACACACTAATATCAAAGTACATAATTGAAGTTTCTGATGAAATGGATTATCTTGTGATGTACGCTTCAACATAAAGTTTTATGTCAGCATAAAAACATTGGGGCAATACTCCTGACACACCTGGTAGAATAAACAGTATACTGCACCGACTAAGGGTATTTTAAAACAATATGAATAGTTTCTAGAAGACATTACAGCATGTAGAATCATACTAACATAATCATAAGACTTTAAACAAACAAAAAAAAATACCTATTTTGGGGGGAAAACCGCCCTCCCCTTCCCCACATACCTCCGAAAACCCCGATTTTTCTAATGCCGTGAATATCCTTTGGTATATCACGGGTGGTGAAAGTCTTGGTCAAGTTTCATCAAAATCGTATGTGTAGTTTCTGAATGACTGAAATTGAATGAATGAATATGAATGAATATTGTGTGTGTAGTTTCTGAGAAGAAAGCAAATCCCTATTCTGGAGGGCAACCCACCTCCTCACCCCCCCGTATACCCTCAAAGGGGCAGATTTTTTTTTTTTTAATGCCGTGAACAAACTTTAGTCACAACACAACAAATATAATTTATGCCAAATTTGGTCGCAATCCCATCAGTGGTGTCGGAGAAGAAGTTTCAAGTGTTTGCGGACTGATGGACGGCAAACGCGCCATCACATAAGCTCCCCTGAACTTCGTTACAGGTGAGCTAACAAGCACAAAACCATGTTATAGCTTTCAGGGGCTTTGTCCTGCTCTAAGCTGTGGATCTAGCACCATAACACCCCCTCATCCATAAATTGAGGGTCTGGATCTACCCCTCAATAAATCAACAGCCACTACATCTGACAGCTTGAAATACACAAGCACTTTGCCCAGTTTGTATCACTTGGTTGGCCATGACAATGACCTCCAATCTTTAGTCGAGGTTGGTTTGATTTAAAAAAAAACAAAAAAAAACACAATAATAATTAATTAATGTGTGTGTGTGTATATATATATATATATATTGATGCACTGCTTAAACTTGGATTGCAGTACCCCTCCAACATCCAGCAAGAAAATATAATCACCCCGACCTCCTCACACACGAATGGATAACACGGCTTTTATTTCACGGAGAGCATTTGTACACAAGGTGAACAAAAAAAGTTCTGTTGTTCCTCTGTACAATTAGATTGGTATCTGGAAATATTTGGTTAACATTCATGCGTTACAAATGAAAATATGCAAGCACCAACTCTCTGCACCACAAGGTCAATTCACAACCGCCTGTAAAAAGAGTCCATTTCATAATACTGTACTCGCAAATCATGGCAACTGATAGATGCGCGTTATTTAAAGAACATGAACGTTGAATGTCTGCAATTAACATTCAGAAATTTTATTGTGTACAATGGACAAATAAACTAGACAAAGTAGGACAAAAGACTATACAAAGCCAAAAGAAAAATCACTACGGTATCCCAAATGCATTAAGTTTGCAAAATGCTGCTTATGGCAAAACCACTATGTGCTTATCAAAGTCGTTGCAACATTCCAGAAGTCCAAGAAAACGTCAAGCATTTAAAGAAAAAAAAAATTACATGGCCAGAATGCTGCACACTTCCAAGGTAGGAGACATTCCAGAAAAATCAAAGTTGGGCATCATCGATCTTTACACAAAGGTGACAAGCCCACACGAGTTAAAATATCCTTCAATCGCAAAAGGGATTCAATGCATAAATTTATAAATTTGTTTTTACCCTGCCCCGACCCCAAAAATAATCACCCGTCCCCTTTAACCTCATAGAAAAATAATAAACGTTGCGTCAAATTGATAAAGAATACGTGCATCTTGTGTGCGAAATAAAGCAATCCACACTGCCTTTCTAAAGTAGCTTGCAATGTTTATTGATTTCAGGCTCCAAGGATGCTGTGACGTCAGACTTCGTGGTGTGTCGGTGTAAAATAAAAATAGAGAGACCTGTGGGAACTATCAGCAATACATTAACCAGAACATGTTTGCAGATGAAAACTTGAGGTTCCTTGCAGAAATGACTCAGTATATTTGTTTTAATAAAATGCTTCACCACCACCACCCACCCAACTATCCATCCATCCTCTCTATTCCAACCCTTACTGAAATGATGGTATGCATTTATACAAATATTACTCATATTAGAGCATCAGTTACTTCGCAAATGCAAACCCAGACATCAGACACCACACCACTGTTTATCAGTACAAGAAATTATAAATTTTCCATGATGCATCTTATGATGGCTAAGAACCATCAGTCCAAACAACTCCAAGATTTTTCTCAATAAAAAGTTGTTTTTTTTAATTCCCAGACAACTTGGCTAAACTGGCACAAAAGGGGAGAAAATAGGAAGAGGAAAAGGAAGATAAGAAGTCGTAGGGAGGGAGGGGGAGACAATCTGCATGCTTTGACGGTCCACCTCGTCTTGGAGCAGTTCTTCCACCCTGTGCCAGCCTGCGTTGTCAACAGCCGGTGAGCATACGCCATGATACGGTCCCAAGTGCAGCCTATGAGGTACAAGTGTGCTGTGCTTTCAATCTATGTACTGTGACAGCCAGCGGAAACCTTCACCATATCCCTGCCGCTTGAGCACACTACACATGAAAACCTCCAAGGGTCGTGTGTTTAGGTCTTTCAGTGGCACGGTGCCCTGCAAAGACATGACAGAAGAATATCCATGATGCATCTAGTTTTCTTTAAGCAATTTATAACCAAATGGTTATCAAATTTATCAGTACTATGAAAAAAAAATTTGATAAACATCTAAAATGGGGAGGGCAGGGGGGGAGGGTGGGGAAATCTTCAAATTGTCCAAAAACAACACTGAGCATCTTGTATTTGAAAACGTTCTTTTACAGTACAATGTTTATTTATTTTTTTACTTTACTTAACGTTTTCACATCACATTTTCCCTTCAAAGTCTTCACATGCTGATGCCACCTGAGCTTATTACCCTCGCCAGAGGAGAGGATATTGCATTTGAGTCCGTGTCTGTCTGTTTGTCTGTTTTGTCTGTGTCCGCACAGAATAAATATTATTTTCTCTGCAACCGTTGGTCCGATACACAGGAAATTTTCACCATAGGTGGTGAAATTTCACCATATATAATTATTTTACCATTATGATAATTATGACATCATAGGTCACGTGGTATGGGCGCCATCTTGGAAAAACCTTTGCACCTCTAATCTCTGAAAGCGCTACATAGAACAAAAAATTGACATGGCTCATTGTAAAGAACTCTTCATGGGGAATAACATATGTTAAGGATGATGTCATATGTGCCTCCATTATGACATCACAATTCGACCAGTACAAAACTTCATCCAATCAAGTAGAAATTTATTGAGCGTCATCTAGGGATAAATTGGTGGAGAAAAATAATAATAATGACGTCATCGGTCAAGTGGTTCAGTCGCCATATTCGTTTTAACATAAAAGCCTTAAAAACCACTAAAACACGTCCTGGCGAAGGTCTGCAATCTGATTGCTCTTTCTTGTTTCATAATGCTTTCAAATCAAATATATAGAGTACTCACAAACTACTCCAAAGGGATAAAGATTTGAAAAAAATGCAGCTAAAATGTGAATAAGTTAGATTAACAGAGAAAATCATTTGCTTTTCAGTTGCTTAAGTATTCAAACCCTTTGCCTAATTAACCCTAAATCACTTAGGGAGCAAATTATTTGTTTGAACTTGCTTACAAAATAAGTGTAATCTGTTTCACCTGTATGTAATTAGTGGTTTAACTTAAAAATTAAACTCGCCCACTTATCTGAGTTTTAAGGTGCAACTCAGTTGACCAACTAACAAGGCAGAAAAAAAAAATGAAGACCAAGCAGCTTTCCAGAGTTAAGTCAGACAATGTGGTGAAGCACTGTTCAGGAGAGGATTATAAGAAGATTTCAAAGCCACTCATTATCTCTGAGTACGGTTGAAATTAATCATTAAGAAGTGGAAGACGCATTATACCACCCAGACTCCACCCAGATCAGATCGCCCATACAAACTCAGCAACAGGAAACTGGCTCGGGATGTCACTGTAAATCCAACAATGACAAAGATCTGCAAGGCTCTATGTCCGAGATGGGGGTCAGTGTTCATCAATCAACAATATCCTGTTCACTTCACAAAACTGGCCTCTATGTACAGGTGGAAAGAAAGAACTATAACTGAAAAATACGTATCTAAAGGCTCATATGGAGCTTGTGAAAAAGCATGAGAATTATACTGCAGGGCATGTGGAGAAACGTTTTGTGATTAGCGAGACAAAAATTGAACTTTTTGGTCTAAATGGCGCAACGTTTGGTGCAAGCACATTACCACGTTAACACCATCCCTACTGTGAAGCATGGTGGTGGCCGCATCATGTTATGGGGCTGCTTTTCATCAACAGGGACTGGCAGGCTTTTCAGGACATAAGGGACAATGGATGGTACAAAGTACAGGAGAATCTTTGATGAAAACCTGCTTGAGTCAGCCAATAATTTTAAACTTGATAGGGTGTTCACATTTTAGCAGGACAATGATCCGAAGCACAAAGCTAAAGCCACATTGGCTGGGCCACTCAAGAACATTCATTTTCTTCTTAATCAGCCACTCCAAAGTCCTGACTTACACCCAATTGAACATTTAGAGCAAGACTTGAAGATCGCAGTCCATAGACTATTCCCATCAAACTTGGCAGAACTAGAGCAATTTTCATATGAGGAATGGGCAAATATTTAACTGTGCAAAACTGGTAGAAACCTACCCAAAAAGACTTATAGCAGTCATTGTTGCAAACGGTGCTTCCATCAAGTACTGACCTAACGGGCTAAATACTTTTGCAGCCAGTGAATTTTGATTTGAACATGTTTTTTGCATGTATTTGACCTGCAACATCCGTAAATTATAACAATGCTTCATTTGATCTCTTCAGTTATTAATTGCTTCTACACAATTCGTAATTAATAAAAATGTGGCATTATTGGTCGGGGTGAATACTTTTACAGGCCAATGTATACAACAACAACAGGCATTTTAAGGCCATTTTCCGTGCAAGAGCGGGGGTTAGCCTCACGGGCCCCAAGACAATATTCTCCATTTTGCTCTATTTTCTGCATCTCCCCTTGTTAACCCCCTTGCACGCATTTCTTCTTCCACCACCTTTAGCCAAAACTCTCGGTCTTCCCCATCCTCTACTTCCTTCTACATTAATTTTCATCATTTTTCTCAAACAGTCACTTTCATCCTTCCTCAACACATGACCAAACCATCTCAACCTGTTTCTCTTCACAGCATCCATCACAGGCTCTATTCCCATCATCTTTCGCAATTCATCATTTGTCTTCCCCTCTCTCAACGATACTCCGCACATCCACCGAACCATTCACATTTCCACCCTTTCCAGCCTTCGTTGCCGCTCTATGTTCATTACCCATGTCTTGCTCCCATAAATCATAACACTTCTCACACATGCAGCATACACCTTTCCCTTCAGCTTCAACGACACTCCCCTCCTTGTCAGCATGCCACTCAGTTCCCCGAAACTTCTTCCATGCACATCTCACTCCAGCAACCGTTGCTGAGTCTGATCCACCTTCTCCATTCAACATGTCTCCTAGGTAGCAAAATGTTTTCACACCTTCCAGCTTCATGCCGTCTCCAAGATCCAACTCAACATTTCCTCCATCTGCAGCTCCCTCTGTGCACACATTACACTTGAATGTAGCTGCCACACTGGTTAATGACCCTCTCAGACCACTACATTTTTGATGAACCCACTCTGCGCACATTGTACATTGAATGGAGTTCACTCCGACACCCTTCCTGCATACAGTAAACCCTTAAATATCGCGGGTATCAATACCTTGGTTTTGACCAAGCCGGAAACCTCGATGTACCGATTTCGTTATTGCGGGATTTAATTTTGATCATGCACCGTTAATAATGAAATGGCGTGTAAGTGTAAAATGATAGACAAGAGTGATCATTTTAATGTTATTTATTTGCTGGTTTATGGAATTGCAGAACAATTTATAGAATAAACACATGGACAGATTACAAAGGAAACCAATTTAAGAGATTAATAGGGGAGGAATGGTAGGAGTGAGGGGTCACGTTTAATCCGCTTCAACCCAACAGAAGAGACTTCATCTTAAAGCCGATTTATATTTATTTTACATTTTGATTTCAATTGTGATGAGTTTATATTTGGCTGTCTATATAGTTTTTTTTTTGTTTTTTTTGTTGCCAACCTTCCTCTATTTTCTTGAAGGCCTGAAACTAAATCCCCTTATTACCATAGGAAATTGGTTTTAACTATCATGGTTTTGAATAATGCGTCATTTTCCAGGAACGTAACCCCCGTGATATTCAAGGATATCCTGCATTGCAAACCGTAGCATTAGTGAGTGCGTTCGTCCATCTGCAGTTTACAGCAGCTGCTTCCCATGCTGTGTTTGAAAAGCTACTGATGATTGGTTATTTTGCATTTACACTAGGGCATGCCCGTACGTGGGTGCCCGTTCCTTGCCAAAAAAAAAAAAAAAAACGCTACCCGTACGCTCTACCCCGCCCGTACGCCCGTACGCCCGTAAACAAAAAAAACAACGCTCTTCGCTTCCGCCCTTCGCTCTGACTGAATTGGGAGAAATAATGCGCATAAGAAATCGAGAAATTATTATTTTCTCCGGAAGAAATCGAATTACGAACCGTAATGGCGCACGCGCTCGGCTCGGCTCGCTCTCACATCGGCCACGCCTACGCAACAACGCGTTCTGTGATTGGCTGCCGGAAGTGCAGTCTTCACTGTCCGGAAGGTCGCAAATCGCAGTTACGATGAATCGCAAATTAGTTTTAATTAGTTTTAAAACATAGTTTAACGGCAACATAGTTTTCCAACGTGAAATAAATGAATACGCTCTCAAATGTGCCGTCCGAGGCAGAGTCTGTTCGCCACGTTCGGCACACGTGATAGCTCGCTGCTCTCTGATTGGTTGAATCGTTTTTTGGACATAGCTCGGTAACTACTTCTCCGATTAATATGAAACCTTGAAAAGGCACATCCTCGGGTCCCCAGCAATATACCTGGCAAGTTTCAAGTATATCGGACCCGTGGTTGTCGAGAAACAGCGGTCACAGACATACAGACATACAAACATACAAACATACAAACATACACACAGAGATTACTGGAATTATAGATAGATTTCAGTTTTCTTGATGCAATAGTGGCAGTCACTTTATTGTTCCTTCCAGTAACCTTTAAAATAAACATGATCATCTGGATTAAAGTAGATTTAATACAGGTCTTATGGAGTAACAATTTTAAAAGCTATACTTTGCTCTTTTGAGACAAATCCAACCTCCACCACCATTTCAGGGTGGGCAGTACAAGTAGCTCAGAGCTTTTCCTCTGAGTGAAACCAAGAGTGCAACACAATTGACCTTTTTAAAGTCCACGAAATTATTGACATTGATCGATTAACTTTAACTTTTCCTGTCACTGGAGACAGGTACTTTTGCTGGTGAGGATACAAAATGAAGTGAAACACAAATAAAAGGGTCTTTTTAATATGCAATTGTTGCTGCTATCAATGTGGCTGTTGTTTTGTGTGCTCATTCTATGTACCAATATATATATTTTTTCTATTGCTTCGATAAGTATTACCGTACATAATTTTGTGTGCTCCTTCTGTGTTTATGATATTTTATTTTAAAGGGTTCCTCTTGTCATACTGTGTGAACCACGACATTTAAAGCTTCAGGCCCTGCTTCTTCTTCCATGTTTGACAGGTTTTTATAATAGGCATGTATGTGATTAAACGGCCAACTTTTTGTTCCGGCCAAAAAACAAACTTTTAAACAGCCAAAAATTGGCTATACATTTACTCGTACCTCTCCCTACTTCACACCCCCTATCCGCTCAAATAGAAAACCTACATGCCTGGTGCTGCAACTTTGGCTTTACTTCATTATGAACAAGTCGCAAAAGCAATATGCAATTTTGGGCACACATGTGCTATTGATTTGTGAACAAAGTGCAAGCATAACTACTTGTCCATTCGTTTTGTCCATCAGTGTACCTGTAATTCACACCAAAGTCAATTCGATTCAAAGCCTTTGTTCTGCAGCAAATAATGCATTTGAGTGATCTATTAAATATATATATACACAACTCAATAGTTCATTATAATGATATCATTGATAATTATCAATGTGAGGGGCTATCTATATAACAAGTAAACACAAAAACATATTTTAGGGCTACACTTATTTTTTTAAAGTTTCAAACGTTTTTTTTTGAAAATAAATTTATTTTTAAAATTACATTTAGACAGATGAAAATGTACCAGAAAAGAGGACCGTGGGCCAAATTTCAGCTCTCGAGGACGTATGGAACCCAGAAAATGAACGGCTCAAAGATTTGAAATGGGACAAAAAGTTCAGATGAAGTTAAATAAAAGTGCATAAAAAGGAGAAAGACTGAGTTTGGCCACATCCAAGTCCATTTCAAGCCATTGGACCCACACATTCATCTTCACTCGAACTGTTGCCATCCTCTATTTCCTACTTCCCTCTTTTCCTCCCCATCTTGTGCCCTTTCCTTCAATTTCTCTCCCCCACTTTTGGAAATAACCACCAAATTATATATATCTATATATATATTGTTGCGGTTCTGAGAATGTACATATTGATTAATAAAGGTTAAAGGTTTGCCCCCATAGTTAGTCCACATGCAACATGTAGGCCACCTTAGAACATTAGTTATGTCATAGTACAGTCACGTGAAAAAGTAAGTACACCCCATGTAAGGTTTTGACTTTTTCAACATATTTCAACATACAGCTATTTGATCTTCATTTCAACAATATTGATAGATAAAGGTGATATAATATAACAAATATCATGAAACATTTAAATTTTGTAGTCCATTGTATAATTTAAATAAACATAAATGCAAATTTTGCATGTGGAAAAAGCAAGTACACCCTTGGCTCTAATAGGTGGTATTGCCCCCTTTGGCAGAAACAACCTCAAGTAGGCGTTTCTTATAACTGTCGACCAGTCTCTGACATCGACTGGGAGAAATTTTTGCCCACTCCGCCATGCAGAATTCTTTCAGCTGTGCGATGTGTGAGGTGTTTCTTGCATGCACAGCTCGTTTTAAATCCCCCCACAGCATCTCGATGGGATTTAGATCCGGGCTTTGACTTGACCATTCCAGAACCCTCCATTTCATTCTTTTCAGCCATTCCTTGGTGGATTTACTGGTATGTTTAGGGTCATTGTCATGTTGCAAGATCCACCTTCGGTTGAGCTTCAACTTCTGACAGATGGCCTCACATTATCTTCAAGCACCCTCTGGTACAATGAAGAATTCATAGTGGATTATATGATGGTGAGCTGCCCAGGCCCTGATGCAGCAAAGCTGCCCCAAACGATAATATTTCCACCACCATGCTTTACAGTTGGTATCAGGTTCTTGTGGTCAAATGCTGTTTCGCCAAACATGTCTTTTGGTACTGTGGCCAAATAGCTCTACCTTTGACTCATCGGTCCAGAGCATATTGTTCCAGAAGTGCTGGTCTTTGCCTAGGTGTTCATTTGCAAACTTTAGTCGTGCCCTGATGTTCTTTCTGGACAGCAAAGGTTTCCTCCTGGCACACCTCCCATGTAGATCAAATTTGTGCAGCCTCTTTCTAATGGTAGACTCGTGCGCTTTGACATCAACAGTGGCAAGAGCTACCTGTAGGTCCCGTGATGACATTCTGGGGATCTTCGAGACTTCTTTCAGCATCTTGCGGTCTGCTCTCGGGTTGAACTTGCTGGGGCGGCCTGGCCTGAACAAGTTGGCAGTTGTTTGGAATCTTCTCCACTTGTAGATGATCTTCCGGACAGTCGAATGATTGATTTCAAATTGTTTGGAGATCTTTTTAAATCCCTTCCCAGACTCATAGGCATCTATAACCTTCTTTCTGAAGGCCACAGAGAGCTCTTTTGATCTAGTAGTCAGGTTCACTATGTTTTTTCGTTCAAAATCATGGTAGATTAGCAAACCTATACATTTTTGGAAACGTTATTACATGGAAAATCTGAAAATCAATGTTTACATTTGCCAATTCCGACCAATTCGATTCGACCAATTCGACCAATCGACCAATTCCATTCGACCAATTCGACCATTCGACCAATCGCTTCGATCGACCATTCGACCATTCGACCAATTCGATCGATCCGATTCGATTTGATTCATCGAATTCGATTCGATCGACCATTCGACCAATTCGATTTGCCAATCAATTTGACCGACCTTTGCTTGTGTGGAACGGACTGTGAAAACGATGCGGACTATATTGTCGAATACGACACACAGGACAGTGATGACGAACTCTAAATGGCATATTCTGTAATCGTGTATGTTTGATGCCATTGACTGCCTGTGTAGATGTGAAGTTACACTGACTGCATGTGTATATATGATTTTGCTGACTGCCTGTGTATGTTTGGTGATATGAATTATTGTGACACATTTTGATGTTATTAACTGCCTGTACAAAATGATAACATGTATTTGATTATGCAACTTATCGCGAATATAAAGACAGTATTTTGCAATTCAAAACCTTTGATTCGTGTCTTACCATTCCCCATAGCACTAATTTGATACTTTCATTGGATTCCTTGTCCCTGAAAATATAGGTTTAGTATATTTTAAAAAGTTTTTAGGGTAATTCGAGGCAGAAATAGAACAAAATATGTATTTTACAGTGGCCATTTTGAAAATCCAAAATGGCCGCCATACAGGTATCTCTCCAAATGTAAACATTGATTTTTAGTTTCCTTATGCTATAACCTTTCCAAAAATGTATAGGTTTGCTAATCTACCATGATTTTGAACGAAATATAATTTATTGACAGAGTGAACCTGACTATAGGCATGGTGACGCCGCACACTTCAACAACAAAGAGCAAACCAAACTATATGTCTGAGGTTTAAATAAGACAGGTTCCCCCAAGATCCTCTCTAACGATGTTCTAATCATTTGCACCTGAGCTAGTGCACCTGATTCTTATTTTAGGTATTTGAAGTAGTGATAAATGTAGGGGTGTACTTACTTTTTCCACATGCGAAATTTGCATTTATGTTTACTTAAATGATACAATGGACTACAAAATGTAAATGTTTCATGATATTTGTTATATTATATCACCTTTATCTATCAATATTGTTGAAATGAAGATCAAATAGCTGTATGTTGAAATATGTTGAAAAAGTCAAAACTTTACATGGGGTGTACTTACTTTTTCACGTGACTGTATATGTGAGAATAAGGCCATTTCCAATAGTGATACCTGCATTGTGTAAAATAAATAATAAGCTTAGGCCCCGTTCATTTTGCGGCCCACCCTCCAATCGACCTCGTTGGGCAAACTCGATCCTGCGCCCTGATTCGGCTAATCCACCTCCTTTGCCGGCAGCGTTAGCTGCCAGTTGCTCGCTCCACCGAGTCGGGTGGCCACGAGATAGGCCTGGAAAAGGGGCGGAGCGCGAGGTCGGGGTGTGGCCACGTCAAGCAGCACGTCAAGGGCGGAGCCGGTAAGAGCCAACAACCAACCAGGGCTCGGGTGGAATGGCGTGAGGGGCGTGGTAGAGCACGGCTGGCAAATTCCAGAGGGTTCACTGGGCGGCGCTATACAAACCCGCGCACAAAGACCTCAAAAAGGACTATTGAGAGAGGCACTTTGTTGGAAGGACTTGAACGAAGGACTGGCTGGCGTTAAGAGTTATAAGCAAGGACTTGCTGGGAAAGCGCATTAAGGACTCGCATCAGTGGCGCATTGGAGAGGACTTCGGCGGGAAAGGCGCTTTGGATTGAACTGGATCGAGAGCGCATACAGCGCCGGTTCTGCTATTACATACGCGGCCGAGACCGCAAGTATAACCGCCAAGCCGGTTCGTTTATTACATACGCGGCTAAGCCGCGAAGTAACCGCCCAGCCTAGCTTACCTTTCGCCGATAATTGTCCGATCCGCGCCAACGACACGCGGGGAGCTTTCTGCCGTCCTTCCATCTTCTTCACGGCGAGTCGGGGACCCGGAGAACGAGCTGTGGACATCATCCCTGGACCATCAACCCTGACCATCTACATCCCCGTGTGAGTGTGTCTGTGTGTGTGGGCCCGTTTGTCCAGGGGATAAGTTAAGACTGTTCTTAAGGCTGCACCGTGTTTCTTCTTCTTCGCATCATTGTACAAAGTGTTAATAAACCAATCTGTTCTTCCTTTCTTCTTAATCCGACCGTATTAGTGATTTCTTCCATTGGGTAAACGTGGCACGATTACAACCGCTCAGATCGGGTTTAGTACCTGTTAACGGCCCGGATCACGGCTCGCTATCGCTCGGCGTTTCCATTAAAACTGTGGTTTGGGCAGGGTTATTTCCTTGCTTCCCGGGAGGCGTTGGTAATTAGGTATTAGGAATTCGGCCTATGACCCTACCCATCGCTGACCGGAAGGAACGTCATAGCCCCGGATCACGTCGGCTAGATAAAAGACAAAGGGATTAATCCCCCCTTGATAAGGGGGAAAGCCGACGTTGAGATCCGCAACAATATATATCTGTGCGGTGTCTGTCTTGTGTTGTCGCGTCTTGTCTTGTCACTGAACTACTCCCTCAAACTTTTGTGAAATCGTACCAAACTTCTGGTATGCACCTATTTTTCATGTCAGTATGTCCTAAGGGTATTTTTGACGAAAAAATTTCCAATTTAATTTTTGGGGGGGGGGATTTTTTGTGGAATTTTTTTTTTTTCAACTTAAGTTTTCAACTTAAATTGTTTATAAAATGTAATATCACGAATATTACAAATACATTTGTGCATTATGATTGTTTGAATTATGATTGGTGTAAACCATGACAAAACAGCAACTCAGGTACAGTCATTATCTATTTCTCTACATATCTGGGCAGTCTGTTGTCAAAGAACTACTCCCCGACACTTTTGTTTCCGTGGTTGTGGTGTTTTTAATAACATGGTGGTGGTTTTGAATCAAGTGGTGGTGAGGTGTTTTGAATTACGTGATGGTGAGGTGTTTTAAATTACGTGGTGGTGAGGCGTTTCTCAATTACATGATGGTAGGGTGTTTTGAATTACATGGTGGTGAGGCGTTTTAAATTATGTGGTGGTGAGGTGTTTTGAATTATGTGGTTGTGAGGTGTTTTGAATTACGTGGTGGTGAGGTGTTTTGAATTACATGGTGGTAAGGTGTTTTGAATTACATGGGGGTGAGGCGTTTTAAATTTGGTGGGGGTGAGGTGTTTTAAATTACGTGGGGGTGAGGTGTTTTAAATTACGTGGGGGTGAGGTGTTTTAAATTACTTGGTGGTGAGGTGTTTTAAAATAGGTGGGGTGGGGTGTTTTAAATTACGTGGGGGTGAGGTGTTTTAAATTACGTGGTGGTGAGGTGTAATCGTCCCAAAATTCCAGTCTGCACCTACCCCTCCCATATGTATGTGCTGGGGGGTTGTTTTTTGAATTTTATATATTTTTTCAACCTAAATCTTCAACCTAAATTGCGTTTTAAAATGTAATATCACAAACACTACAAATAAATTTGTGCAAAATAATTGTTTGTATTATGATTAGTGTAAATCATAACACAGCAACTCAGGTACATTCATGAATTATCCTCAGCTAAAATAAGCCTGTTCCTCAGTAACGACGCATGGCGAGGGGAGCGCAGCGAGCCGAGCCGAGCATGTATGCATGTATGTATGTATGTGTATATGTGTATATATATATATATATATATATATATATATATATATATATATATATATATATATATATATGTATGTATGTATGTATAATGTATATGTATGTATGTGTGAGGATATATATATATATATATATATATATATATATATATATATATATATATATATATACATACATACATACATACATACATATATATATATATATATATATATATATATATATATATATATACATATATATATACATATATACATATATATATATACATATATATATATATATATATACATATATATATATATATATATACATATATATATATATATATATATATATATATATATATATATATATATATATATATATATATATATATATATATATATATATATATATATATATACATATATACATATATATATATACATATGTGGTGGTGAGGTATTTATATACGTGGTGGTGAGGTGAGGTGATGAGGTATAAGCGTCTTTGGGCTTCCTGAAAAGCGCTATATAAAATAAATGCATTATTATTATTATATATATATATACTAGCAGAAGTACCCGGCATTGCCGGGCGGGGGAGGGGGGGGGGGGGGAACGGGGGGAGGGGAGAAGAGGGGAACGGGGAGGGGGAACATATATATATATACATATATATATATATACATATATATATATATATATATATATATATATATATATATATATATATATATACATACACAGTGGAACCTTGACTTACGAGTTTAATTCGTTCTGTGACCGAGCTCGTAACTCAAATTGCTCGTTTCTCAAATCAAATTTCCCCATTAAAATGCATTGAAATGCTATTAATCCGTTCCAGCCCGCCAAAAACCACACCAATTTTTTTTTAAATATACAGTATATATAAAAATATCTCGCGCTTTATATTTCACCTGTATGCAGCATACAAGTTGGCAGGATGGCCTGGACTGGAGGTACGCACACTTGACTCTAAAGTCTAAACTGTCCAGCCTGGGTTTGAATCCCGACCCAGCTATAACCTGTCATGGGTGAATCACAGGCAGGGTGATTCATCAATGTGTGTACCGCTAAATTGGGCGCCCCGTTTGCGTCCCATTAGTTGTTGGATGTTAAGTATCTCACCGTGTTTTCCACAAAGAGAAGGCGAGCTATCGCCGGCACTCTGAACAAGTTGTGGCCTGGCATGCTCTTCTCCTCTGCCGTTATATACGTCCTCCTCGGCACCTCGCTCATGTTTTTCGACGATTGCGTGTTTTATATCCAAGCACAAGTTTTATATAAAACACGACGATTGCGTGTTTTATATCCACAAGTTGTGGCCTGGCATGCTCTTCTCCTCTGCCGTTATATACGTCCTCCTCGACACCTCGCTCATGTTTTTCGACGATTGCGTGTTTTATATCCAAGCACATCATCCTCTTCTTCTTCTCAGTACCGTGTTTTCCACAAAGAGAAGGCGAGCTATCGCCGGCACTCTGAACAAGTTGTGGCCTGGCATGCTCTTCTCCTCTGCCGTTATATACGTCCTCCTCGGCACCTCGCTCATGTTTTTCGACGACTGCGTGTTTTATATCCAAGCACAAGTTTTATATAAAACACGACGATTGCGTGTTTTATATCCACAAGTTGTGGCCTGGCATGCTCTTCTCCTCTGCCGTTATATACGTCCTCCTCGACACCTCGCTCATGTTTTTCGACGATTGCGTGTTTTATATCCAAGCACATCATCCTCTTCTTCTTCTCAGTACCGTGTTTTCCACAAAGAGAAGGCGAGCTATCGCCGGCACTGAACAAGTTGACGGCAGAGATACTGTACTTGCACGGCAAGATAACCACGTGACCAGAACCCACCTGGCGGCGTAAACTCAAAATAACCAACATGCGAAAACAAAAATGCAGCGCTATACGACAGAGATACTGTACTTGCACGGCAAGATAACCACGTGACCAGAACCCACCTGGCGGCGTAAACTCAAAATAACCAACATGCGAAAACAAAAATGCAGCGCTATACGACAGAGATACTGTACTTGCACGGCAAGATAACCACGTGACCAGAACCCACCTGGCGGCATAAACTCAAAATAACCAACATGCGAAAACAAAAATGCAGCGCTATACGTCAGAGATACTGTACTTGCACGGCAAGATAACCACGTGACCAGAACCCACCTGGCGGCGTAAACTCAAAATAACCAACATGCGAAAACAAAAATGCAGCGCTATACGACAGAGATACTGTACTTGCACGGCAAGATAACCACGTGACCGGGTGGCGAAAGCTCGTAACTCAGATCTCGGCTCGCATCTCAAAGCAATAAACCGCCCGAGCGACGGCTCGTATCTCGAAAAACTCGTAAGTTGGGGCACTCGTAAGTCAAGGTTCCACTGTATATATATATATACACATAAAGAACAGATTTAGAGTTGGTTTAGGTTCAAATACCAGTTACATACAACTGACTCGGGATGAAATGTAACAACCATCACAAAAAGGAAAGCGCAAAATAATCGTAAACTATAAATTTTCACTCTCCAAAGTAATGCACAACAAACCTTGCCAGTCGTCTGACCGTAGAGTCCAAACATCTCACGGAACCTCTCCTCACCGATTGCTTCGGGGCGATCAATTTTGTTTCCCAGGATCAGAATGGGTACATTTGAAATGGTTTCATCTGTCATCAGGGACTGCCATGGTGCACATAAAGAAAAGAGTTAGAGTTGGTTTAGGTCCAAGAAGAATTTTGTGCTACACTTTAAAATGCAATAAGAATGCTACAAAACAAGTGATAAAGAGGCATTACACAAATGTCTTTCATCCAAAAATCACCAGCACACAGCTGTCAGATAAATGTGCTTCATTTAAACAATCCGTTTTAGGTCAAAAAATAAAGAAATAAATATTTGACACTTTGATATGGTAAGTTACTTCAAGTGTCAGCTATTAAAATCAACTTTACTTGAAATACAAAAAGTTGTTATTTTTGGCAGGGGAAGGGTGGGGGGAGTTTGGGACGATGCTTGTTCAGGCACAAGGATATCAGGAAACAAACATTACCAATGAGAACGGCACTCGGTAGACTCGGTAGAAAATATTTTGTGACAAGTACACATACATTCAAAGTACACCGCCCCATGCCAAATAATTAAATATGCTGCAGCGCGGCATTGCCGGGGCGCCTCTGGCGCCCGGCAATACCGCAGTGCAGCTCATTGAGGCTGCATTGGGAGGGAGAGGTGTACACTAATTGATTGATTAATTGTATAATTAAAATCAAGAAAAGATTATCACAAAATATTTTCATAATCAATTGGCTAATCGCATAACTAAACCACTTGTGCTTCATCCGAAGATGTATCTTTTAGAAATTTAATTAAATGAGTCATTTAGAAAAAATTAAATAATTAATTGATTACTCAATAAATAATTAATCGATTAATCAATAAATAATTAATAGATGAAATGATTAATCAATAAATCAAAAATATCCTTGATAGCCACATCACTTGGTCACTCATGTCCAAATATTAGCTTCCAAGCTCAAAAGGTGCCTGAGATATTGGCCAAATGAGAAAGAAAATAAATAAATGATTAATAATGAAAATAAATAAATAATAATCATAAAAAAATTAAATTATTAATCATTTTGGTCAGAGAACACATAAACTACCACAATTTCATCAGAATGTGTAACTTAAAAAAAAAAATTTTTTTTGTCATTAATCGAATAATTTAATAATTAATCGATTAATTGATTAATTAATAAATCAAAAATATCCTTTGCAGCCAAATCACCTGGTCATTGGCATGTCCAAATGTCAGCTTCCTAACTCAAAAGGTGCCTGAGTTAATGGTCAGAAGAGAAAGGAAATTTGATTAATTAAATAAGTACTTAATTAATCGCTAATAATTAAATAACTCAATTTATTGATTAATCAAAAAAAAAAAATACTGTTTTTGACAAAAGACTTGCTCACTATTGTGCCGAAATTTCAGCTTCCTAGCTCAAAGGATGGCTGAGATATCGCCCGGACAAACAAGAAAGAAAACAAGAAAGAAAACAAGTACACATACATTCAAAGTACACCGCCCCATGCCAAATAATTAAATATGCTGCAGCGCGGCATTGCCGGGGCGTCTCTGGCGCCTGGCAATACCGCAGTGCAGCTCATTGGGGCTGCATTGGGAGGGAGAGGTGTACACTAATTGATTGATTAATTGTATAATTAAAATCAATAAAAGATTATCACAAAATATTTTCATAATCAATTGGCTAATCGCATAAATAAACCACTAGTGCTTCATCCGAAGATGTATCTTTTAGAAATTAAATAAAATAAGTCATTTATAAAAAATTAAATAATTAATTGATTACTCAATAAATAATTAATCGATTAATCAATAAATAATTAATAGATGAAATGATTAATCAATAAATCAAAAATAGCCTTTACAGCCAAATCACTTGGTCATTGTTATGTCCAAATATCAGCGTCCTCACTCAAAAGGTGCCTGAGATATTGGCCAAATGAGAAAGAAAATAAATAAATGATTAATAATGAAAATAAATAAATAATAATCATAAAAAAATTAAATTATTAATCAATTTGGTCAGAGAACACAAACTACCACTATTTCATCAGAATCTGTAACTTTAAAAAAAAAAATTTTTGTCATTAATTGAATAAGTAAATAATTAATCGATTAATTGATTAATTAATAAATCAAAAATATCCTTTGCAGCCAAATCACCTGGTCATTGGCATGTCCAAATATCAGCTTCCTAACTCAAAAGGTGCCTGAGTTAATGGTCAGAAGAGAAAGGAAATTTGATTAATTAAATAAGTACTTAATTAATCGCTAATAATTAAATAACTCCTCAATTTATTGATTAATCAAAAAAAAAAATACCGTTTTTGTCAAAGGACTTGCTCACTCTTGTGCCGAAATTTCAGCTTCCTAGCTCAAAGGATGGCTGAGATATCGTCCGGACAACCAAGAAAGAAAACAAGAAAGAAAACAAACAAGTACAAATACATTCAAAGTACACCGCCCCATGCCAAATAATTAAATATGCTGCAGCGCGGCATTGCCGGGGCGCCTCCGGCACCCGGCAATACCGCAGTGCAGCTCATTGAGGCTGCATTGGGAGGGAGAGGTGTACACTAATTGATTGATTAATTGTATAATTAAAATCAATAAAAGATTATCACAAAATATTTTCATAATCAATTGGCTAATCGCATAACTAAACCAGTAGTGCTTCATCCGAAGATGTATCTTTTAGAAATTTAATTAAATAAGTCATTTATAAAAAATTAAATAATTAATTGATTACTCAATAAATAATTAATCGATTAATCAATAAATACTTAATAGATGAAATGATTAATCAATAAATAAAAAATATCCTTGATAGCCACATCACTTGGTCACTCATGTCCAAATATTAGCTTCCCAGCTCAAAAGGTGCCTGAGATATTGGCCAAATGAGAAAGAAAATAAATAAATGATTAATAATGAAAATAAATAAATAATAATCATAAAAAAATTAAATTATTAACCAATTTGGTGAGAGAACACATAAACTACCACTATTTCATCAGAATCTGTAACTTAAAAAAAAAATTTTTTTGTCATTAATCGAATAATTAAATAATTAATCGATTAATTGATTAATTAATAAATCAAAAATATCCTTTGCAGCCAAATCACCTGGTCATTGGCATGTCCAAATATCAGCTTCCTAACTCAAAAGGTGCCTGAGTTAATAATGGTCAGAAGAGAAATGAAATTTAATTAATTAAATAAGTACTTAATTAAACGCTAATAATTAAATAACTCCTCAATTAATTGATTATTCAAAAAACAAAAAATACCGTATTTGACAAAGGACTTGCTCACTACTGTGCCGAAATTTCAGCTTCCTAGCTCAAAGGATGGCTGAGATATCGCCCGGACAAACAAACAAGAAAACAAACAAACAAGAAAACAAACAAACAAGAAAGAAACCAGAGTGAAAACTGAGTACTCTCTTTCAGCGTGCGTCACTGCCGAGCCCCCTTTGGTGCCCGTCAATGACGATTTGCAATGCCTGGAGATGGCATAGGAAAGGAGCGGTGTACAACAAGTACACATACATTCAAAGTACACCGCCCCATGCCAAATAATTAAATATGCTGCAGCGCGGCATTGCCGGGGCGCCTCCGGCGCCCGGCAATACCGCAGTACAGCTCATTGAGGCTCCATTGGGAGGGAGAGGTGTACACTAATTGATTGATTAATTGTATAATTAAAATCAATAAAAGATTATCACAAAATATTTTCATAATCAATTGGCTAATCGCATAACTAAACCACTAGTGCTTCATCCGAAGATGTATCTTTTAGAAATTTAATTAAATAAGTCATTTATAAAAAATTAAATAATTAATTGATTACTCAATAAATAATTAATCGATTAATCAATAAATAATTAATAGATGAAATGATTAATCAATAAATCAAAAATATCCTTGATCACTCATGTCCAAATATTAGCTTCCCAGTTCAAAAGGTGCCTGAGAAATTGGCCAAATGAGAAAGAAAATAAATAAATGATTAATAATGAAAATAAATAAATAATAATTAAATAATTAATCGATTAATTGATTAATTAATAAATCAAAAATATCCTTTGCAGCCAAATCACCTGGTCATTGGCATGTCCAAATATCAGCTTCCTAACTCAAAAGGTGCCTGAGTTAATAATGGTCAGAAGAGAAATGAAATTTAATTAATTAAATAAGTACTTAATTAAACGCTAATAATTAAATAACTCCTCAATTAATTGATTATTCAAAAAACAAAAAATACCGTATTTGACAAAGGACTTGCTCACTACTGTGCCGAAATTTCAGCTTCCTAGCTCAAAGGATGGCTGAGATATCGCCCGGACAACCAAGAAAGAAAACAAACAAACAACCAGAGTGAAAACTGAGTACTCTCTTTCAGCGTGCGTCACTGCCGAGCCCCCTTTGGTGCCCGGCAATGACGATTTGCAATGCCTGGAGATGGCATAGGAAAGGAGCGGTGTACAACAAGAAAACAAACAAGAAAACAAACAAGAAAACAAACAAGAAAACAAACAAGAAAACAAACAAGAAACCAGAGTGAAAACTGAGTACTCTCTTTCAGCGTGCGTCACTGCCGAGCCCCCTTTGGTGCCCGGCAATGACGATTTGCAATGCCTGGAGATGGCATAGGAAAGGAGCGGTGTACAACAAGAAACCAGAGTGAAAACTGAGTACTCTCTTTCAGCGTGCGTCACTGCCGAGCCCCCTTTGGTGCCCAGCAATGACAATTTGCAATGCCTGGAGATGGCATAGGAAAGGTGCGGTGTACAATACACAGTGCAGCCTTAAACAGTCTTAACTTATCCCAAGACAAACGGGCCCGTCACACTCTCAGACACACTCACACGGGGTTGCAGACAAACAGGTTGGTCCAGGGATGGCGTCCAGGCAGCTCGCCCTCCGGTCCCCAACTCGCACCGTGAAGTAGATGAACAGATGGCAGCTCTCCACGTGTCATTTGGTGCACACGGGATTATTACAGGGCGAACGGCAGGCTGGGCTTTGGCGGTTACACTCGCGGGGCTGCGTACGTAATAAACTGACAGTTCAATACGCACTTCTCAATCAATGCCTCAAAACTGTCATGTGCACGCCGGTCCTCTCAATGTAGTTCTCACACGAGTGCTCCGGATCAGTTCTCTCCAACACAGTTCTCTAAGCGCCTCTCCCTTCTCACAACTCAACCCAGACCTGCACATCCCTTCTCATCTCTCCGTATGCATGCGAGTCCTCGTACATCCTTTTACAAAGCGCAATTCGTTGGTCCTCAGCACGCCCTTTCCCCACGAGTCCTCCCGCATAAGTCCTGTTCAAGGGCTTTTTGCGCTGGCTTATATAGCCTTGCCCAGTGAACCCTCTCAAACTTACTAGACGCTCTGTACCACGCCCTATCAAGCCATGCCCTCGCAGCCCTGGTTGGCTGTTGCTCTTACCGTCACCGCCTTCTGACGCGCTGCTTGACGCGGCCACACCTCGACCCTCACGCTCCTCCCTCTTCTTAGGCCTACCTCGTGGTTACCCGACTAGTTTGAGCGAGCAAAGGGCAGCTAATGCTGCTGGCAGCCAAAGCTCCACACACGGAGGGATCAGCCAAAATGGGGCGTGGGATCGAGTTTGCCCATAGATGAAAATGAAGGGTGGCCGCAAAATGAATAGGGACCTAAGCTTATTTCTTTACATAACGCAGATGTCACTAGGGAAATGGCCTACTCTTACACATACTATGACATAACTAATTCTAATGGGCCTACGTGTTGCTTGTGGACTAACTATGGGGGGGCAAACCTTTAACCTTTAATGATGTTATATGTACAATCTCAAAACCTCAACAATATATATATATACACACACATATAGTCGTGACCAAAAATATTGGCACCCTTGCAAGAATAATGCAACATTTCTTCCAGAAAATTGTTGGAAAAAAAATAAAAAATGTTGGTACCCACAAATGTATTTCTTTGGATTGCAGTGGAACAAAACAAAAAAAGCTGAAAAAATTACTAAATCTTAGCTTATTCCACAAAGAATTCTGAAAATGGCCCAGACATTATTGGCACCTTTTAGAAGTTGTTAGAAATAACTAGATTTCAAGCAGGTGATTCTCCTTTACTTTGGAATTGAACTCACCTATGGTGAGTTGCAGGTGCCTGAAATATAAAAATCACTCATTCAACCAGTTTGAATGAAGAAAGTGAGTCATTCTGCTGTTTTGTGTCACTGTGTGTACCACAATGAGCATGGAGAAAAGAAAAAACCAGAGCATTGTCTGAGGAGGTCAGACAAAAGATTTTAGCCAAGCATGGACAATCTCAAGGCTACAAGTCCATCTCCAGAGTCCTTAATGTTCCTGTGTCCACCGTACGCAATGTTATCAAGAAGTTTAAGGCCCATGGCACTGTAGCCAACCTCCCTGGACGTGGCCGCAACAGAAAACTTGATCGAAGATTGCAGCGAAGGATTGTTCGAAAGGTAGAGAAAGCACCTCGATCAACTGCCAAACAGATTCAAGCTGATCTTCAGACACAAGGTATGACAGTTTCAACTCGCACCATCCATCACCAAATCAATGAAAGGGGGGTCTATGGTCGGACCCCACTGCTGAGAGTGAGACATAAGAAAGCCCGACAAGTTTTTCCAAAACACACCTGAACAAGCCAAAATCATTCTGGGAGAATGTCCCGAGGACAGATGAGACCAAATTAGAGCTTTTTGGTAAAGCACATAATCTCTATGTTTACAGAAAAGAAAATGAAGCCTTCAAAGAAAAGAACACCTTCCCTGCAGTAAAACATGGAGGAGGTTCAGTGATGGTTTGGGTTGCTGTGCTGCCTCTGGCACTGGGTGCACTGAATGTGTGCATGGCATCATGAAATCAGGAGATTACCAAGGCATTTTGGAGCACAATGTTCAACCTTTACTTTGGAAAGGTCATAGCAGTGAGCACAATGTTCACAATGGAGCACAATGTTCAACATAGTGTCAAAAAAATTGTCAGAAAATTTTGGAGCAAATAAATTAAAAATAAAATAAATAAAAATAAAAAAAGTCAAATAAATTACAAATAAATAATATCATCAATATTACAAATAAATTTGTACAAAAGAAATGTTTGTATTATGATTGGTGTAAATCATGACATCACAGCAACTCAAGTTCAGTCTGTTCATTATCCTCGGTTAAAACGAGCCTGTGCCTCTGCGGCGACGTGTTGTGAGGTGAGCGTAGCGATCCGAGGCACGCTACTATGACAATATGTATGTACATCATCAGAACACCCAAATGCAGACAAACAGAATTGGCCAAAAGTGGCCAAAAAGGCAATTATTATTAATTAAAATTACAAATGTTCAACCTATTGTCAGAAAGCTGGGTCTCTGTCGAAGGTCATAGGTCTTGCAGCAGGATAATGACCCCAAACACACTTCAAAAAGCACCCAGGAATGGTTCAAGACAAAACGCTGAACTGTTCTGAAGTGGCCAGCAAGGAGTCCAGATCTAAATCCCATTGAACACCTGTTGGGAGATCTGAAAACATCAGTTGGGAGAAGGCACCCTTCAAATCTGGGAGAACTGGAGCAGTTTGCACAAGAAGAGTGGGCCAAACTGCCAGTAGAGAGGTGTATGAAGCTCATTCATTGCTATAGGGAGTGCTTGACTGCAGTTATTTTGTCCAAAGGTTGTGCTACCAAATTCTAAGTCTAGGCTGTCAATAAATGTCAATGCCATTTTTTATTTTCTGATTTAAAAGGATATATTAAGTTCTGAATCAAAAACAAAGGTTCTATAATATTAATAGCAAAATAAATAATTGTGGACCGAACTACTTTTGTCAATTTGAACTTCTTTTTAGAGAAAATTCTGAGTTATTTGAAAAAAATTGCAAGGGTGCCAATATTTTTGGCCACGACTGTATTTGAATGCAAGAACGACCAGTTATGCTTAATATGTCATTCAATCCCGAAAAATCTCACTCTCACTATCTCTCTCCGAAAGAACTATGTGCAAGCCCCTCTCCAACCCATCCCATCTACTTTCAGAACAATCCTCTTGAGGTGGTTCAGTCATTCAAACTCCTCGGTCTCACTATCAGCCATGAGCCATGACCTCATTTCAAAGTTGGCCTCCAAAGCCAGCCACCGACTCCATCATACAAAGTCCTTCCTTGGCACACCTGAACTCTGATCCACCTACAAGGCCTTCATCTGCTGCTTTCTGGAGTACTGTTCTCCCCTCTGTGGTGGCTCCTCTGCTTCACCTCTTGCTCAGCTTAATGCTGTAGAAACCAGGGCTTTCAATATCATTGGAATCTCCCGCACTGAAGCTGAGCCTATGGACTTATCACTTCACCATCGCAGACAGGCTGGTGGTCTCTCTTTCTTCTACCACCTCCTTTCTGGTCTTGCATCCTCTTCTTTCCATGCTTTGTTCCCCCCAGGTTTCTGCAGGGCTCACATTCTTCCTTTGAGGTCTTCAAAACAGCTGTTCACCATCTCACATCGTCTCCAATCCAAAACCATGATTTTTTTTCTACCCTCATTAATCACACCCAAATCACTCCTAATTTTCCACTTTCTCCTCCTTGGTATTTCCTTCTCCATGCATGCATGCTTTGCTTCCCAATCTGTTCAGTGTACTAACTCTTCTACGAACCTCGACTATGTACACACAAAAAAACTCATATGTACACAGAGTTAAAGGCCAAAAGCAAAGAACAGCTTAATCTTCCAGACACATGTGGCTATGAGAAGCATGCTGGTTGCCAGAAATCTGGGGCCAACAGATTAAAACAATTATTTATATATAGATCAAACTCCCTAACTTGATCTGCGCCCTTAGAGGAACCCCACTGGGAGCTCCCCGATCCAAAAATCGTAAAATTTAAGACCAGGCGATCCTGCAGACCATCGAGTAGAAGGGCTATATCAGGTTTCAGAGCAATTGGTTAGTAAATAAGCGATGAGTAGGGGTCTGAAGTGTCAGGGGGGTAACACACCCGTGAGCCCATATGAAACGAAATCAAAAAGTCGAAGCCCGAGCAGTTGTGCGGGGTAAATGTTTTGTATTCATGTGTCAAGTTTCAGATCAATCAGCCGGGTGACAAGGGAGGGGTAGCACCAATAGCAAAAAGTTAACTAACGACCAGAAAGAACAGCCAGACAAACAGACAGACAGGTGACCGGACATCATGACCCATTTTACAAGTCCATCTCTGAGAGTTGAGATGAGATGACCTCATAACTTTTCCAATCTATCCTCATAGACCACCTGCATACATAGTGTGAGTAGCTGGTGGTGGCTTAATGGCTAAAGTGGTTGGCTTAAGATGTCAAGGTCCTCAGTCCAAGCCCCCAGCATGCCAAAATAATACAAGGTGCATTGACTCAGCCTGTCATCCTTATGAGGTCGGCAAAATGGGCACCAACCAGCTCTGGGGAAAAATTAAGCTATTCATGTATCCTGCATCGGAGTGGCAACACGTCCAGGATTGTGCCCCTTAGCCAATGAAAATGCCTCGGCAGCCTTGTGCACCTGATGGCACGAGTAGGACCATCCATTATATAAATCGAGATGGGCCAATTAGCATTCAGATGTGAGCATACGGTTTGCAAAGATGCAATTCCAGATTCACATCCAATATTCTGCGATTTGTCAATAATCCACTGATGTCCAATTGCAATTCATGTATTAACACACTGATGTCTCCTCGTGACTTAGTTTGTCCTGCATATATATATATATATATGCACCCGGCGTTGCCCGGGTTCTTTTTGAATGAATTTACTACTATAATTCAGCTTTTACTCGCGGCCGTAGAAGATTGACGGCTATAATTCAGCTCAGCTTTTAATTGCGAAATGGACCCAGCCTGGCCGATGTGGCCTCGCCACCTAGCCTACAACCTTCCCGGGGGCCGTCCCGACATTTTTGGTTCTTTTTGAATGAATTTACTACTATAATTCAGCTTTTACTCATGGCCATAGAAGATTGACTGCTATAATTCAGCTCAGCTTTTAATTGCGAAATGGGCCCAGCCCGGCCAAGGTGGACCTCGACCGGCCTCGCCACCTAGCCTATAACCTTCCCGGGGCCCGTCCCGACATTTTTTATTTTAGAGGTTTCCTCCTATCTTTCACCGTTCAGGAGATTAGCGCGTGCAGACAAACAAACAAACAAACACTTTTTTATTTATATAGATATATATTTTTACAAGAGCTCGACTACGAGTCTTTGATAAATGTGTGTTAAATAGGCACACGTTCAGATATTTGACATGTTCATAACAAACCCCGAAAACTTCATATTGCTAGCCCATACAACATCCAGATAACTAGAGGTGGAAGAAGTAGCAGCAGCCGAGATGGAGACATGCCCAATTACACTATCAAAAAAGGCAAAATAACAAGACGTCATGCAGAGCACTGCACTTGCAAAATGCAACCCTCCCCAAAATAAAACGTTGACATGGATATATCAAATTGTCCATTTCATTACGATTAAAATTGACGATCTCAAACAAAGCTTGGGTCAATCAGATTAAAATTGATGATTTTAGAAATTTCACCTAGAGTTGACCTTTGACCTTTTAATAGTTGGTTTCCTAATTCAGTGATTCACTAAGCAATTGCTGTTTAATTTTCAAGTTAATAGGATGAAAATGGACAATGTTTCAGACAAAAATTGATTTTAGAAGTTTGACCTAGAGTTGACCTTTGACCTTAAAAATAGTTGGTTTCCCAATTCAGTGAGGTACTATGCAATTGCTGTTTAATTATGAAGTCAATTAGATGAAAATTGATGATTTTTCAGATGAAAATTGATGTTTTTGAGGTTTGACCTTGAGTTGACCTTTCACTTTTTGACCTCAAATATAGTTGGTTTCCCAATTTTGTGATTCAATATGCAAATCCTGTTCCATTTTCAAGTCAATTGGATTAAAAAGAAAAATTTTAGAAATTTGAACTTTGACCTCAAAATCAATAGGCTTCATCTTTATCACCAACTCCACCATCTGGTGAGGTTTCATGAAGATCGGATTAAAATTGTGACGTGTAGACGATTGGCAGACAGACAAATAAACTAACAGAAAAACAGGCAAGACCAATCAATATGCTTGAAAAATCTTCGATTTTCAAGTAATAAGAAGGTCCATTTTGTTTCATTGGGGTCAAAGCCAATGTTGCAATCAAGCAAAAAAAAACAACAACAACATGCAGTCTCTGGATGTAATCAAATTAGGTTATGCCGAATCATGCGACTTGTTGCACGATGCCAATTGGCTACTTGCACTGGAGTTCCACATTTGACGTTCCTCGGAGCAAGTTTATTATGACTGGCTTGTATATCTAAGAACATGACTAATAAGTAAATAGGTGTGTGTGTGTGAGAGACAGAGACAGAGACAGAGACAGAGACAGAGACAGAGAGAGAGAGAGAGAGAGAGAGAGAGAGAGAGAGAGAGAGAGAGAAGAAAAACATCACCAGTTACTTTGATGATTGCTGTTAATAAATAAAAATGAAATCAACCTTCCAAAAACATGTTTGTGTGATCTGGTTTCAGCAAAACAGGCAACACAAGACGAAAGGAAAGTGTCAATGAATTCTTTTTTGAAATCATATCTCAGTGCAGAAGAGAATTTGAAATGTTAGCATTTCGTTTCTTTACCCCAAAAAATAAATTTATCTCACATCAAGCTCGGTCTTGGCTTCCCGGAATCGATCCTTGTCTGCACAATCCACCAGGAAGACGATACCATTAATTGCAGGAAGATAGTTTTTCCACACCCGCCGTGCTGTGCAAAAATAATCCGCCTTGTATCAAAAGTCAAATCCTCATTCATCTTGCAACAATGTGTAAAAATATCAATACAGTTTGGGGAAAGTGTGAACAGGAGTTTTGGATTTTGGTTTTTTTATAACTACTATTCGTTTTTACCCTGAGCATGACCGCCAAGATCAAAAGTCGTAAAGGACATTCCAGCAATTGTCAGCTCTTCTGATGCTAGAAAAGATAGAGAAACAAAAATAAGCATTGATAAATAACAACAACAACAGGCATTTTAAGGCCATTTTCCCTGCAAGAGCGGGGGTTAGCCTTGCGGTCCCCATGACAATCTTCTCCATTTTGCCCTATTTTCTGCATCTCCCCTTGTTAACCCCCTTGCCCGCATTTCTTCTTCGACCATCTTTAGCCAAGTCTTTCTCTGTCTTCCCCGTCCTCCACTTCCTTCTACATTCATTTCCATCACTCTTCTCAACCAGTCACTTTCATCCTTCCTCAACACATGACCAAACCATCTCAAACTGTTTCTCTTCACAGCATCCATCACAGGCTCTATTCCCATCATCTTTCGCAATTCATCATTTGTCTTCCTCTCTCTCAACGATACTCCACACATCCACCGAACCATTCACATTTCCACCCTTTCCAGCCTTCGTTGCTGCTCTATGTTCATTACCCATGTCTCCCTCCCATAAATCATAACACTTCTCACGCATGCAGCATACACCTTTCCCTTCAGCTTCAACGACACTCCCCTCCTCGTTAGCACGCCACTCATTTCCCGAAACTTCTTCCATGCACATCTCACTCTAGCAACCGTTGCCGAGTCTGATCCACCTTCTCCATTCAGCATGTCTCCGAGGTAGCAAAATGTTTTCACACCTTCCAGCTTCATGCCATCGCCAAGATCCAACTCAACATTTCCTCCATCTGCAGCTCCCACTGTGAACACCTTACACTTTAATGTAGCTGCCACACTGGTTAACGACACTCTCAAACCACTACATTTTTGATGAACCCACTCAGCGCACATTGTACATTGAATGGAGTTCACTCCGACACCCTTCCTGGACACTGCACACGGCCACTTCCCAGTTCTTTCCACCTCACCACATGCTTTACCACTTGCCATCACCTTCGTTTTTCTGATATTCACCTTCAGACCTTTTGTCTCCATACATTCCTTCCACTTGTTCATATTCTCCTTCAGTCCATCCAAACTTTCTGCAATCAACACTAGATCATCTGCATACAACAACTCCCACGGTAAACCCTCCTTTACGTTCCGAGCCAGCACCTCCATCACAGCTACAAATAGTAGTGGACTTAGTACCGACCCCTGATGCACTCCCACCTTCACCTCAAACTCACCACTGTTCCCGTCCTTCACCCTTACAGCTGTGCGCACTCTTTTGTACATTGCCATCACCACTCTGATCAACCATTCCTCCACTCCCAACTTCCTAAATGCCCATGTCACTACTTCACGTGGAACCCTATTGAATGCTTTCTCCAGATCAACAAACCCAAGAAACAACTTCTTCCTCTTCTCCATGTACTTCTCCTGCAACTGCCTCACAATAAAAAGCGCGTCTGTCGTTCCACTTCCTGGCATAAATCCAAACTGCATTTCGTCAATCTTCACTTTCTTCCTTATCCACCTCTCCAACACCCTTTCCAATACCTTCATTCCATGGTCCAATAACTTTATCGCTCGATACGAGCCACAGTCCAGAGGGTCACCTTTCCCGTTGTATAGAGGGACGAGGGTACTCAGTTCCCAATCCACTGGAATGCGGCCTTCTTTCACCATCAGATTGCAGACCTCTGTCATTCTCCTCACACCCCAATTTCCCACTGCCTTCAACATATCTCCCACAACTCCCGTCGGCCCTCCCGCTTTTCTACTCTTCATTGCTTTTATCGCTTCCTCAACTTCCTTCTCGGTTATCTTCTCTGCCGGTCCTAAAACTGGGTTACTCTCTTTGTTACCATCCCATTCATTCTCTGCATTCAACAGTATTTCCCTATATCTCTTCCATCTTCCATCTGGGTCCACAACGATTTGTCCCACTTGATCCTTCAAGCAACTCACCCTCATCACATCACACCTCTCTTTCCCTATCTGCTTTGCAATCCTCAATACCGCTCTCTGACCCTCTTCCAAATCCAAGCGTTCTCCAAACATTTTCCTACATGCCTCCTGCACCTTTGCTACCTCTTTCTTTGCAGCCTTCTTGGCTGCCTTATAACTTTCATGCTCTGCCTTTTCTGCCCCCATACCCTTCGCCTTCTGCCACTCCTTGAACTTCTTCCTCTTCTCGTCAATCTTCTTTCCAACTTCATCATCCCACCACCATGTTTCCGAGTGCCTCGGTGGTCCTTTTGTCCATCCACATACCTCACCAACGGCTCCCAACAGACTATCTTTCATTGACATCCAACCACTTTCAAGCTCAACCACATCATCCTCTACCATACTCGGCCTCTCTTTTAATGCCTCCCTCACTGTCACCTCTTTCAACCTCCACACCTTCATTCTGGCTTGGTACTTCACCTGCCGAGCTCTCATCGCACCTTTCACCCTTATGTCGCAGACAACCAAGTGGTGCTGTGAAACAGCCTCCTCCCCCGGGATCACCTTTGTGTCCCAGAGGTGCCGCCTATCTCGCCTACGCACCAGCAGGTCGTCAACGGTTGTCGTCGACCCACCTGACGTGCATGTAACAAGTTTATTATCCTCTTTCTGGAACTGAGTATTACAAATCAACAAACATTGCATTGATAAAATGCTAAATTGATAAAATTGATAAAATCACCGAAGTTTCAGCCGAATCTATCCAACACAGCCTCTCTTCAACACAGCCTCTTTTCGCTCTTTCACGAGCCTCGATCTTGTATACAAAAAAAAAAAAAAAAAAAAAAAAAAAAAAGCCTAAGCATTGATAAAATGTTACTGTAATTATTCTACACAAATTATACCCCTCCAAGTAATAAAAGTCCAGTTTTATGGACTATATACATAAACATACATAGTATGTGTATAAAATGGCATGATTTAAAAAAAGAAAAAAAAAAGATCTCGTTGTCGAGTTAACAGCAAGAACTAGAACGGCACTCCGTAGAGTGCATACCTCCACGAGGCTGAACATTTTACGTTTCGTATCCCGTGGGCCGTACCTGCATCAGGACCTGAACCAAAATTTAATCAGCTTGTTCTCGTCACCTACCCATCTCATCCACAAAGTTTTGTCATAACCCATCAATAACGTTTTTGAGATATGTGCGATATATCATTTTTGGCCCTATCTCTCAATGATGAAGAATCGGTTTTCAAATACCTGTATCCGGATCCGGATCCAGTTCTTCACCAAAATCTAACAATTTGTCCTCGTCTCACAGAAACACACCCAACCTGTCTACCAAGTTTCAGCCGAATCTATCCATAAATCCTCGAGATAACCTGCTCACAAACAAATTACCAGAAACAGGGGTGAATATGTAACCTCCGTCCACCTTCGGTGGTGTAGGTAATAAAACGTCGAGCTATTCGGGGTTAAATATTGACTTTTTTTTCTTTCTTTTTTCTTTTTAACTCGTCAGCCGGACCAGAAAGACCGAGAGAAGGCAATTGAATGTCCTCGGATGGACATAAAACTGGGTGGCCTGTCAGTATTAGTTGGTGAACATTAAA
The DNA here is from genome assembly GCF_964187855.1 of Myxine glutinosa. Classification (NCBI taxonomy): domain Eukaryota; kingdom Metazoa; phylum Chordata; class Myxini; order Myxiniformes; family Myxinidae; genus Myxine; species Myxine glutinosa. The sequence goes on from NC_136268.1 coordinate 88,120,802, forward strand.
GGTCCCAGTATCCTTCGTGAAGAGTGGGCGAGCTATCAACAGTACACTGACCAGATTACAAAACTCATGTTCTAACCTTCAGGGGCACCGCATCAGCAACACAGCCTCTCCACTAGCAGTGAAGCAACCCAAGAGTCGAGTGCTGCATACTAAATTATAACAAAACCTCGCCGTAAGCAACCATGGAGATTAAACCCACAACAGTGAGAGTAAAGCTATTAATGCAACAAACAAGCCTTTACCCACTCAGACGCTGTATATAGGACGAATTCCCTCCCTAGCTAAAATGTCACTACATAGGCCCGAGACCATGAGCTGGACGTGAGCAGGAACTCAGCTCTTCAATCACAATAGTATGGGGATTAGGGTGCATCAAACGCCCCATGATTTTCAAAAAGTTGTTGTATTTTAATGTCTATTCCCTCAAATGTTACACTTGTTGGTAGAAGTATGTATGCAAAAAATAGATGAAATCAGAGGTGGTCCTGGGTGGCCACCGGCCACTTTTATATATTTAGGGCCATTTAGGGCCACAGCTAAACTACTTTACAAGATAATGTAAAATTAACTACAAGATAATGTAAAATTAACCATTATACCTATATACAAAAGTAAAGTCCTACTTTTACTAAATGCCTAATATCAAACAGTTAAAACAACCTTACATGTCAATGTAAAATTAACCAAAATCGTTCTTCATATTACAAAGTTGTAGTACAGTGTTGTAGTATTGTACTTTCATTGATTAAAAGTTTGAAAATGTATTAAGCACAACGCCAATGTCACTACTCCAACTTTGCTCGTTTCCGCAAATTTGGCCTCGCTTTGCGGTCACATTCAACCACTTGAAGAAGATTTTGGAAGTGGTCTTCTCTTCTTGCAGTTGAGACAAAATCAGTTGCGAGCTTTACTGCTCTCTCCGCAGGGTCATTCACAACATTAAGCCCATCCACAATGGACTTGGCTGCCTTGAAGTGCTCATTGTTCTGCCAAGTGTCAACATCCTCTGTTAGGAAGGTCATATCTAGGTGAAGAAGGTTTACTGTAAACCACGAGTCCTCGTTCACAAGATCAGCCAGGGTTGTCGCTTCTGTAATTTTTGGAAATGACGGTTTGCCATATCCAGAACCGTAGCGGTGTTTTGGAGTGCTTGGCATTTCATCTGGTTGTATGGCCAGTAACACATCTGCAAGGGCACGACGATCCTTTTGAGGAATTGCATTTCTGAACAGTGCCAAAACAACCAGTTCTGGGGTTAAATACCACAAATGTCTATCAAAGGCTTTCACAGCGCTGACTGAAATGGTTGAGTTGACAGCTTTATAGTTGAGCAGAGTCTTGTAAAAGCACAAATCAAACCATGGGGCATTTGAAGCAGACTGACATATGAGCCACCAATCACAATAAATATAAACAACAAAAACAACAAACTCCTTCAGTTTTTTCTGTTGATGTTGTGTTGTTACAGTTCCTCGAGGTAGTAGAGAAATTTGCTCTTCAAGTAGGCATATTTTGATGGAATAAAGAATCTTTGACATCCACCTTGCTTTATGCATGGCCCCTGGTCTGTGGAGTGTTCCTTGTTTTGTGACATCATCATCGAGGACTACCTGGCAGAGTTGTGCCATTTCCTTGTAGTCTTCCCTACAGTATGAAGCGCTTGTGCGGATTGTGCTTAAAACCTTGTTTTTGCAGGATAAAAGCAGCTGTTGTGCATAGTCATTGTACATGGAAATGTCAATTTTGGTTAAACTTTCATTCTTTGCATGCGATATGCGTTCCCAATTCTTCTGGAATTTTTGGAACAAAGATACTTCTGGAGACTTTGATGCCTCAATTTTGAGAACGTCAAACACATGATCCAGGATTACCTCTCCAACATGATGGCGACATGCACACCACAGAAGAGCACGGTCCAGTTTTGATTGAATGGTAACACAGGCAGCTGTAACGTGTCCAGTGTTTGATGCTGTTGTGTCAAAACATAAGTTGACAACTGATTGTTTGCACTTCCATGAATGTAGATACGTGTAAGTGTGCTCGGCAATGATGTCACCTGATGACCTATCACTTCCAGGAGGATATCTAGCCACCCCCAGTAGCTTTACATCAGTGGCATTCCCAACCAACACTGGCAATCTTTCTTCCTTGACATTCTTGTTTGTGAGCGTTGGTATCTGCTTGCCATCCCAGTGAAGTGTTGCAGCTGTTGGGGCGATCCAATTTTCTTGAATATCTTTGGCGATAGCACTTGTTATTGATCGTCGAGCCTTATCAGCAGTTGAGTACGACTTGGCCACACGACGTGGATCACCTCCTGCCTCTTGAATTACAGCTTTGGTGAGCGCAACCTGTTGAACAGGAGTTATGTTTAGTCGAGTAGCAACAGACACAACTGAATGTCTTTTCAGAATATCATGAGGAATAAAGGCAGATGTACCTGCATATGTTGATCTGTGGTGACTACGCTTCCTTTGAAACTCTGGAATCGCCTCTTCTTCAGTTTCTTCCAAGCTATCTGCAGAGTCACTATCATCAGAGCATACAGAACTAATTGTCATCTCTTGTACACTGGATGATTCATGACGTTCTCGTCTTGAAGCTTCCGCTAAGAGGCGTTTTTCTTTTCTATGATCTTTATCAACTTTCTTCTTGTCAACACCACCAAATGAGGCTACTCTGTCAGATTTCATTGACTCTAAAAATACTCTATCTTCCTCATTCTTAATGTTTGTCATTGCATCTTTTGTCCATACACCAAAGGTCTTATCAAGACGTTCATTCATGGTTTGCAACTTAGCCAAAGTGCTTGGAGATTCTCGGCGAGAAACAGGTATTTGACGCAATTTGTTATTGTCATTAAGAAGGTCAAGTATTAGTTTGCAGCATTGATGGTCTGAAAGCATAGGAATATTTGCTTTAGTGTAGAATTTTTTCAGCTGGATAAGGACGATGCTGGCAGATTTCCATTTCAGTGGCTGAGTTTGTTTGCCTTCACATATTTCTTTCTGGATGTACCACATCACGCATCGAAGAACCTGCCGGCAAGTTGGGAGGCGGACTCCTGTCAATGTACCATCTGCTTCTGTAAAAGCATTGCCAAGACCAAAAATGGCACTTGCTAATCTGGTCTTCTTATCTGCCATCTGAAAGAAAATAAAGGATATTATTAGACTACTAGTATGGGACCCACGATTAGACCTCCGATTTCATTCATGTAAAAATACAAACTAATTATCAAACCATCGTTTTTTGCATAAAATTGTTATATTTGTATTCCTCTCATCAAGACCTTAAAATTGATACCAAACATGACTAGGTTTGGGTGTAAAATAACAAAATCAAACATTTTTACATAGTGCGGCCCCGAAAATGGCCCTAAATATATAAAAGTGGCCGGTGGCCACCCAGGACCACCTCTGATTTCATTTATTTTTTGCATACATACTTCTACCAACAAGTGTAACATTTGAGAGAATAGACATTAAAATCCAAGAACCTAAGGGCGTTTGATGCACCCTAATGGGGATGAGATCCAGTCAAACAAACAACTTTCCTGCAATGGCGCTATTTGGTTCAAGTCCGTCGCAACATTCAAACTGCTGTAGAAACATTGTGTATGACGAGCTTCCTCGGCCCAACGTGATTGATGAGCATCACAAACACTTGGATTCAACAGTAGCAGCTTGTGACCCCCTAACAAAATAGGGAGGGATAAAATATCGGCAGCGGGTCCAAATTTTCGCTCCCGTTTGTACATATGAAATGAAACTCTCCAATGCAAGTGGTGCAATTTACTCTAAAAATTTTAAATTGTTTATTATGCAATACGTAAATAAAACAAAGCTTTAACTAGAACAGAACTCGGTAGAGCGCATACCTCTGCCAGGCTGAACAGTTTGTTTTGTATCCCACTGATAGGCCGGATCTGGATCCGGACCTGAACCAAAATCAAAAATTTGGCTTCATCATGTCACCTAACCAACTCGTCCATAAAATTGTCATAATCCGACGATAATTTATTTCAATATCGTGCCATGTATCATTTCGTTTTGCCTTATCACTCAATTGCGAAGAATCCCTTTTAAAAATTTTTTATTGGATCCAGATCTGCATCTTCACCAAAATCTAATCAATTTGTCCTCGTCACACAACCAACCTGTCCACCAAGTTTCGTCCATAACTTTGAGAGATCCTGCTCAAAGAGAGACAAACCGACAGGGGTGAAAACATATCCTCTGTCCACCTTTTGTGCGGAGGTAATAACTAAGTATACTGGACACAATCTTGATTTTAATTAATTAAACATTTCGTGACCCTCGGATCACAATTTGAAGAGCGTGAGATCCCGTACGCTGGAGATCACATCTGTGGAAGAACCTGGCACCATGGTGAAGGCTGCACATCTCTTCTCGTGTTTATTTTTTAACATGTGTGATGTGGAAAGGAGAGAGTATGGAGGAATACGATTGGTTAACCATTGCGCTGAAGGCGGCAAGATTCTGCTTGCCTCGTCCAGCGACCAACAAGGAAGTGAAACTTTTCCTGAGATGATATTCCTCTCAGCTGCATTTGCTGAATAGCTTGTGAGCTAAATAGGGGGAGGAGGGGAGTTTGCTCACAAAAGGCTTCTAAAGCATATGCAAAACGAATTATTCTGAGGTTAACAGTGCGTGGTCGTGTGTATTCACAATCCATACGTGTGCGCGACCATGCGCGTGCACACGACCATACAAACAGTGCAGAAAGCAAAAAAAAGAAATGAGAGCTCACGCACTGGGGTGCAGTGTTGGTACATGCTGACCCAAACGATCATCCTTCAGCATATGCAATAAAGTTGTCTTGCCAGAATTGTCCAGGCCCAAAAATACCAACTTCCCAGATTTCTTATAAAGTCCTAGAAACATACACATCACAAAGAATCTTACTGCCATTGGTCTGTATAGCAAATACAAACACAATTTTTTAAATAATAAGAACAATAATAATAAAATACCGAAAATAAAAATAAACTCCATTCACTGAACATTTATAAAAACCCTCAATCTAGAAAATATGACATGATACTTCACCTAAAAGCTGTAGCATGCTGGTGAAGCTGTTGTAGAGCCACCGCAAGGGATACATAGTTGCTAAGTGACGTGTACCTCCTGCAAAGAAAAACATATCTGATAACTATAAAAATAAGCACATGGTCAACCACACTGTCGCCTCATCAGGTCTAAAAAGGTCCGTGGCATCATTACCTCATTTTCATGTTTCAGCAGGAGGATCTGCTCAAGACCAAAATCACGAGCCATTAAACGGCACATTTGGAATGTTTTTGGACGTTCTAGACCATCACATAACTCCAGGTGGAAGCAAGCTGTCGCATTGTGATGGACAGACACGGACACAATAGTATAAAAGACCGTCAAAAATGACGGGTTGGAACAGTTTATTTGACGGTGCAGCCTTGTGAGCCTGCCAAAGTCTGAAGCCTCGGCCTAGTGTCAGGTGTGCATATACATATGTGTATATATATATATATATATATATATATATATATATATATATATATATATATATATATATACAGTGGTACCTCGGCTTACGAGTTTAATCGAGTTTAATCCGTTCCGTGACGGAGCTCGTAAGCCAAATCGCTCGTAAGTCAAAGCAAATTTTCCCATTCAAATGCATTGAAATGCTATTAATCCGTTCCAGCCTCAAAAAAAAAACACCAATTTTTTTTGTTAGGTGCTTTTAAATAACAAAAATGTACTTTATAAAATAACAAATAATGTATAAACAAGCACGACCTCGTATATACTGTACATAATACAAGAGAATGTAAAGAAATAAACTGGTTTTATTAGCAGAGGAGAAGAGCATGCCAGGTGAGGTGTGCGTGTTGTCGACTTGGCGAGGCAGTACGATCGTACTCCTTCTACGATATGTACGATTTGAAGCAGAAGGAGTCCATAAAGGCTATAACGCCAGCCAAGGGCGTTACGATTATTTCAAAGCTCCGGACCTCTATCCATGAAGATATGGAGAAGTTGTTGTTTGTGTGGTTGAAGGAGAAGCAGCTCGCAGGAGATACCGTGACCGAGAGCATCATGTGTTTGAAAAGATTGAAACTCGGATATCGAGCACGGACCACGAGTGTTTTTTCTTTTTCTTAATCTCGGTTTCAGTGAACTTTTGCTCTGTGCTCACGTGTACTGTACCTGTACCTGTAATGGTACGTCAGAGGATGGCACCTGTTGTCATCATATTAAGTGCAAGATGTTCTGCATCGTAAGTTGGTACACCGTGGTCTTTCGGCGGTGTTTAAGCCGGCCGTCTTGGCTTCTGTCACCATTGGCATTGAGTCTTTCGATGTAGGTAGGTCGTTGTGTGCCGGTGCCTTGGCCGAATTCCTTCATTGCTGCATTGTTAGCTCACCTGTTTTTTATACCACATCTTTGGTTATCGGACCAGCGAATGACGTCATCTCCAAAGTATGGCTTATTCTCACTTGTCTTGGACGATCTTCTACTTCTAGCCTTCCACCGTGCATTTGGTGTCCACTGT
>NC_136268.1:88132359-88144859 GCF_964187855.1 Myxine glutinosa
AAGGCACCGGCACACAACGACCTACCTACATCGAAAGACTCAATGCCAATGGTGACAGAAGCCAAGACGGCCGGCTAAACACCGCCGAAAGACCACGGTGTACCAACTTACGATGCAGAACATCTTGCACTTAATATGATGACAACAGGTGCCATCCTCTGACGTACCATTACAGGTACAGGTACAGTACACGTGAGCACAGAGCAAAAGTTCACTGAAACCGAGATTAAGAAAAAAGAAAAAACACCTCGTGGTCCGTGCTCGATATCCGAGTTTCAATCTTTTCAAACACATGATGCTCTCGGTCACGGTATCTCCTGCGAGCTGCTTCTCCTTCAACCACACAAACAACAACTTCTCCATATCTTCATGGATAGAGGTCCGAGCTTTGAAATAATCGTAACGCCTTGGCTGGCGTTATAGCCTTTATGGACTCCTTCTGCTTCAAAATCGTACATATCGTAGAAGGAGTACGATCGTACTGCCTCGCCAAGTCGACAACACGCACACCTCACCTGCATGCTCTTCTCCTCTGCTTAATAAAACCAGTTTATTTCTTTACATTCTCTTGTATTATGTACAGTATATACGAGGTCGTGGCTTGTTTATACATTATTTGTTATTTATAAAGTACATTTTTGTTATTTAAAAGCACCTAACAAAAAAAATTGGTGTTTTTTTTTGAGGCTGGAACGGATTAATAGCATTTCAATGCATTTGAATGGGAAAATTTGCTTGACTTACGAGCGATTTGGCTTACGAGCTCCGTCACGGAACGGATTAAACTCGTAAGCCGAGGTACCACTGTATATATATATATATATATATATATATATATATATATATATATATATATATAATATATATATATATATATATATATATATATATATATATATATATATATATATATTTATTTATTTATATATTTATATGTATATATATATATCTGTGCAGCATCTGTCCTGTGTTGTGTTGTGTTGTCCTGTGTTGTGACTGAACTACTTTCTCAAACCTTTGTGAAATCGTACCAAACTTCTGGAATGCACATATCTCTCCCGTCGGTATGTCCTAAGGGTATTTTTTTGAAAATGTTCCAATTTCTTTTTTTTTTAGGGGAATTTTTTTGGTGAAATTTTTTTTTTCAACTTCAATTGTTTATAAAATGTGATATCACGTATATACCCATACATTTGTGCAAAATAATTGTTTGAATTATGATTGGTTTAAACCATGACAAAACGGCAACTCGGGTACAGTCATCTATATATATATCTGTGCAGCGTCTGTCCTGTCCTGTGTTGTGTGTGTTGTCCTGTGTTGTCAATGAACTACTTTCTCAAACTTTATGAAATCGTACCAAACTTCTGGAATGCACATAATCTCTCCTGTCGGTATGTCCTAAGGGTATTCTTTTTGAAAAATGTTCCAATGTTTTTTTTTGGGGGGGGAATTTTTTGGGGAATTTTTTTTTTTTTCAACTTCAATTGTTTATAAAATGTGATATCACATATATTACAAATACATTTGTGCAAAATAATTGTTTGAATTATGATTGGTTTAAACCATGACAAAACGGCAACTCGGGTACAGTCATTTATCTATATATCTTCAGCATCTGGGCAGTGTCTGTGTTCTCACTTAACGACTCCCTCAAACTTTTGTTTCCGTGGTTGTGAAGTGTTTTTAATAACGTTGTGGTGGTTTTGAATCACGTGGTGGTGAGGTATTTTGAATTATGTGGTGGTGAGGTGTTTTGAATTAATTGGTGGTGAGGTGTTTTTAATTATGTGGTGGTGAGGTGTTTTTAATTAGTTGGTGGTGAGGTGTTTAGAATTAGTTGGTGATGGTGTTTTAAATGACGTGGTGGTGAGGTGTTTTAATTTCGTGGCTGTGAGGTTTTTATTACGTGTTTTATGGCTGTGAGGTGTTTTTATTACGTGTTTTATGGCTGTGAGGTGTTTTTATTACGTGTTTTATGGCTGTGAGGTGTTTTTATCACGTGTTTTATGGCTGCGAGGTGTTTTAATTACGTGTTTTATGGCTGTGAGGTGTTTTAATTTTGTTGTGGTGAGGTTTTTATTACGTGTTTTATGGCTGTGAGGTGTTTTCATTTCGTGGTGGTGAGGTGTTTTTAATTTAGTGGTGGTGGTGAGGTGTTTTAATATGTGTTTTATGGTGGTGAGGTGTTTTGAATTACTTGGTGGTGAGGTATTTTGAATTACGTGGTGGTGAGGTGTTTTGAATTACATGGTGGTGCGGTATTTTGAATTACTTGGTGGTGAGGTGTTTTGAATTACGTGGTGGTGAAGGTGTAATCGTCCCAAACTTCCAGTCTGCACCTAGCCCTCCCCTATGTACGTCCTGAGGGTTCTTTCTTGAAAAAAAAAACATTCAACCTAAATCTTCAACCTAAATTGCCTATAAAAATGTAATATCACAAACACAACAAATACATTTGTGCCAAGTAATTATTGTTTGTATTATGATTGGTGAAAATCATGACAACACAGCAACTCAGGTAGTCATTAGCAGCTAAAATAAGCCCGCTCCTCAGTATCGACGCTTGGTGAGGCGAGCGCAGCGAGCCGGGCCCATATATATATACAGTGGAACCTCGACTTACGAGTGCCCCAACTTACGAGTTTTTCGAGATACGAGCCGTCACTCTGGCAGTTTATTGCTTTGAGATGCGAGCCGAGATCCGAGTTACGAGCTTTCGCCACCCGGTCACGTGGTTATCTTGCCGTGCACGTACAGTATCTCTGTCGTAGTATAGCGCTGCATTTTAGATTTCGCATTTCGGTTATTTTGAGTTTACGCCGCCAGGTGGGCTCCGGTCACGTGGTTATCTTGCCGTGCACGTACAGTATCTCTGTCGTATAGCGCTAATGATATATAACGCCGCCGATAATGATATGATAATTTATGATAATCTATGCAGCACGACGTGGTCCTCACGTCACACAAGGCGCCTTTGCCGGCGCAAAACGGCTCTCTCAGGGTCAAACTCGGTATCGTTTTGAGCGCACGGTTCAGGCCTTCAAGAAAAAGTTTATTTTGTAAAAATCGAGCCACGCGTTCAAAAGATATGACCGGTTTTGTTCGCCGGCACGTCGGCGCTCGAATCGAATCGAGTTAAAACGAACACTGCCGTTGTCGGGTCCGTCTGAGACAACCACCGGGCCTAGAACGCTGGGACCGGTCTCGTTGGATAGGCCTGGATCAGATCTCGAAACGCTGGAAGCTGCACCTCTCTGTGATAATCTTGTGGACCATGACAAGAGATCGTGCGACACGTGGTTATCATGCCGTGCAAGTACAGTATCTCTGCCGTCAACTTGTTCAGAGTGCCGGCGATAGCTCGCCTTCTCTTTGTGGAAAACACGGTGAGATCCTTAACATCCAACAACTAATGGGACGCAAACGGGGCGCCCAGTTTAGTAGCGGTACACCCATTGATGAATCACCCTGCCTGTGATTCACCCATGACAGGTTATAGCTGGGTCGGGATTCAAACCCAGGCTGGACAGTTTAGACTTTAGAGTCAAGTGTGCGTACCTCCAGTCCAGGCCATCCTGCCAACTTGTATGCTGCATACAGGTGAAATATAAAGCGCGAGATATTTTTATATATACTGTATATTTAAAAAAAAATTGGTGTGGTTTTTGGTGGGCTGGAACGGATTAATAGCATTTCAATGCATTTCAATGGGGAAATTTGATTTGAGATACGAGCAATTTGACTTACGAGCTCGGTCACGGAACGGATTAAACTCGTAAGTCAAGGTTCCACTGTATATCTCTTGGCTTAACGGATAGGTGACTGGCTTGAGGTTTTAGGGTCCTGAGTTCAAGTCCCTGCCATGCCTTTGAATTAACACCAGTTGGGTTGACTCAACAGTCATCCTTTTGAGTTCGGCAAAATGAGCACCTGCTGACTGGTAATGGGGCAATGCATCGGTGGCACAGCCACGCCCCCAGAAAATGATGCAACCAGCATCCACAGGCTGCACAAGAACCACATTCAAATGTCAAGTTGAAAAAAAAAAGAAATGGAAATATGGTTAAGAAGTCAAAAATAATCTTAAAAGAAAATTAAACAGCAAAAATCAAAGTAAAACCATGGGGAGTGAGTACAGTGATTGTAATTCTTACATTATAGGGGTTTGGGAAGGAGGAGGAGGGAAGACGAGGGGGGGGGGGAAGACGAGGGGGGGGGGGAAGACGAGGGGGGGGGAAGACGAGGGGGGGGAAGACGAGGGGGGGGGGAAGACGAGGGGGGGGGAAGACGAGGGGGGGGGGAAGACGAGGGGGGGGGGGAAGACGAGGGGGGGGGGAAGACGAGGGGGGGGGAAGACGAGGGGGGGGGGAAGACGAGGGGGGGGGAAAGACGAGGGGGGGGGGAAGACGAGGGGGGGGAAGACGAGGGGGGGGGAAGACGAGGGGGGGGAAGACGAGGGGGGGGAAGACGAGGGGGGGGGAAGACGAGGGGGGGGGAAGACGAGGGGGGGGGAGACGAGGGGGGGGGGAAGACGAGGGGGGGGAAGACGAGGGGGGGGGAAGACGAGGGGGGGGGGGAAGACGAGGGGGGGGGAAGACGAGGGGGGGGGAGACGAGGGGGGGGAAGACGAGGGGGGGGAAGACGAGGGGGGGGGTAGACGAGGGGGGGGTAGACGAGGGGGGAAGACGAGGGGGGGAAGACGAGGGGGGGAAGACGAGGGGGGGAAGACGAGGGGGGAAGACGAGGGGGGGAAGACGAGGGGGGGAAGACGAGGGGGGGGAGACGAGGGGGGGGAGACGAGGGGGGGGAGACGAGGGGGGGAAGACGAGGGGGGGAAGACGAGGGGGGGAAGACGAGGGGGGAAGACGAGGGGGGGGAAGACGAGGGGGGGGGAAGACGAGGGGGGGGGAAGACGAGGGGGGGGAAGACGAGGGGGGGGAAGACGAGGGGGGGGGAAGACGAGGGGGGGAAGACGAGGGGGGGAAGACGAGGGGGGGAAGACGAGGGGGGGAAGACGAGGGGGGGAAGACGAGGGGGGGAAGACGAGGGGGGGGGAGACGAGGGGGGGAGGGGAGACGAGGGGGGGGGAGACGAGGGGGGGGGAGACGAGGGGGGGGGAGACGAGGGGGGGGAAGACGAGGGGGGGGAAGACGAGGGGGGGGAAGACGAGGGGGGGAAGACGAGGGGGGGGAGACGAGGGGGGGGGAGACGAGGGGGGGGGAGACGAGGGGGGGGGAGACGAGGGGGGGAGACGAGGGGGGGAGACGAGGGGGGGGAGACGAGGGGGGGGAGAAGAGGGGGGTAAGACGAGGGGGGGAAGACGAGGGGGGGAAGACGAGGGGGGGGAGACGAGGGGGGGAGACGAGGGGGGGAAGACGAGGGGGGGAAGACGAGGGGGGGAAGACGAGGGGGGGGAAGACGAGGGGGGGAAGACGAGGGGGGGAAGACGAGGGGGGGAAGACGAGGGGGGGAAGACGAGGGGGGGGAAGACGAGGGGGGAAGACGAGGGGGGAAGACGAGGGGGGGAAGACGAGGGGGGAAGACGAGGGGGGGAAGACGAGGGGGGAAGACGAGGGGGGGAAGACGAGGGGGGGAAGACGAGGGGGGAAGACGAGGGGGGGAAGACGAGGGGGGGGAAGACGAGGGGGGGAAGACGAGGGGGGGAAGACGAGGGGGGGAAGACGAGGGGGGGAAGACGAGGGGGGGAAGACGAGGGGGGGAAGACGAGGGGGGGAAGACGAGGGGGGGAAGACGAGGGGGGGAAGACGAGGGGGGGAAGACGAGGGGGGGAAGACGAGGAGGGGGAAGACGAGGGGGGGGAAGACGAGGGGGGGAAAGACGAGGGGGGGAAGACGAGGGGGGGGAGACGAGGGGGGGAAGACAAGGGGGGGAAGACATGGGGGGGAAGACATGGGGGGGAAGACATGGGGGGGAAGACATGGGGGGAAAGACGAGGGGGAAAGACGAGGGGGAAAGACGAGGGGGAAAGACGAGGGGGAAAGATGAGGGGGAAAGATGAGGGGGAAAGATGAGGGGGGAAAGATGAGGGGGGAAAGATGAGGGGGGAAAGATGAGGGGGGAAAGATGAGGGGGGAAAGATGAGGGGGGAAAGATGAGGGCGGAAAGATGGAGGAAAGATGAGGAGGAAAGATGAGGAGGAAAGGGGGGGGGGGGTCATGATTGCTGTAAAACTTCAGCGAATAATCTACAACCTCGAAATAAACTACATCACGTGGTTGTGTCTGGACGAGCGAATACACTCGAGTCGACGCCGTGAATTAAATAATTACAAACAAATAAATAAATATCTCGGATTACCACAACGGAAATAGTACACGTTAAACAAGCGTGAGCAAGAAACACGCAACTGAGATGGATAACTTGGGGGTAAAGGGGGGAGACACAGGGAAACCGGGCCCAAGTGACGTGACACGCAGTCCGAGACCGGCGCTATCTGTATCTCATACTCGAGAAATAAAAGCTTATAAAACCCCCCACGTCCCTTCTCACTGGGGGTCCCAGTCCGTTCCGCGAACGCCTTTGAACAACTGACCGCTCGTCGAAGGTTTGCGCAGAGATACGTCAGATTTCAAAGTACATGGAGCCCAGATATCAGACGAAACCGCCCGACCGATCTGGCGACGTAGACAGTGGAGAAGTTTTTCCGGGTCAAAGAGTGCTGAGAGCAAAGCGGGTACGGACTCTTCTTCTTCGTACGTTTTCACCACGCCCTAATTTGTCTGCCTTCCTTTCCTCTTCTTCCTCTTCCTCTCCCTCAGCCCCTCCTCGTCCTCTTTACAATCTAATGTAAATGTATATTTATGTATAAATGTATTTTTACATTTAAATGTATTTTACTGTATAAATGTATTTTTGTTTACAATCTCATGTATATTTCTACTTTTCTAAACATTTTATGTACTCGGCTTTGATTTTCTTATTCAACGTTTTGATATTAAAAAAATTTTATTTGCAAAAAACCCCAAAAATGTCGAACTGATTGCGAAACGAATTTTGCAAAATAAATGTATATTTTTCTGCGATGGCATTAATATGTGATGCAGAAGCTTGGCGTGCCCCATCTACTTACTACGTACGCAAATTGATCGATTTTTTTTTTTCATCCTTTTTGGTCCAGGTGAACAATTGAGATTATCCAAGCATAACTTAGACATTCTTAGCCTGCATAGTGAACCAGACCACAAGTGCTATATGCGTTCGCACTTCCAATTAGCTGATGCAGTGCCATGCCATGGGGCATACATACATTAATAACTTTTGCTGATGGACTCATTTTGTGTCCACACCTCAATCGCAACCGCCACAGAGTCACAGACTGTGATAGGCTATACGTGATGACGAAACCGCGTGAATGCATGACATCAAGGGCAACACGTCCAAAAGCTGACATTCTCTTGTATATTGTGTCATAACTCATAAGTCACAGGACACGGTTTTAGCTGCTTGTACAAGATTTGTTTATACCATGTATTTATACTGGTTTTTTCAGATAATACAAATAATATATTGTAGCGACCCATGGGTCCCCCAAGCGAGACCAACAACAGAATCTCCTTGCTCCAGCCGGTGACGAAACCGGCGGGCAAACCACGGCGCCGGGGTGGCCGGTCACGTGACCACCAAAGCGTGCCGCGCGTGCGGTTATAATCCTTTGCACCTGTCGGTCACGTGACCACCAAAGCGCGCCTCGCCTGAGAGGCGTGGCTTTCGGTTTCGGTTGTGCTTTCTGGTTGTGATATATATGCAGCCGATAAACGGGCTTTTCAGAGTTCCCGAGTTGATTTTTACAATAAACATCTTCTCGGACGAGTTTGTGTCTTGCCCGTCACTTCGTCCGTCTCAAGCAAGAGCCCTGCTCTTCACTGGTGACCCCGAATTTACGACACGCGATGGACACCGCAGTGTCCCTCAAATTGCCCACCTTCTGGGAAGCACACGCCACCATCTGGTTCGCGCAGGCGGACTCCCAGTTCGCCCTGCGTAGCATAACGGAGGACGCCACGCGATACCATTACGTGGTCACTGCGCTTGGCTCCGCGACCGCCGCCCGCTGCCTGCGCTTCCTCCAGAACCCGCCCGCTGACGGCAAGTACGACGCCATCAAGGCACTTCTTCTGGGTGCTTTCGCCCTCTCCCCGGCTGAGCGCGCACGACGCCTGCTCGACCTTCCTGAGCTCGGTGATACGCGCCCGTCCGAACGCATGGACTACATGCTCGCGTTGCTCGGCGAGCACCCCTCGGATTTCCTGTTTCGGGAGCTTTTTCTTCGCCAGCTCCCGGCCCAGGTACGGGTCGCCCTGGCAGGCACGACCATCGTGAACCCCCATGACCTCGCCAAAGAGGCCGACAAGATCGATTCGGCAAGCCAGCTCGCCGGAGCGGCGAGCCAGCTCGTCGGGGGTGGCGGCCGGGAACCCTCCCGCCCACCCGCCCGGCGCCCGCGACGCAGTTTCCTTCCCGGAGGCCACCGGGCCGGCGCGACTGGCAGTGGCGACGCCGCGTCGCCCGGTCCCGACGCGTCGACCGGAGCCCCCGCCGGACCCGGCCTGGTGTTATTTCCACGCCAGTTTCGGGCGGCAGGCCCGATCATGTCGACCCCCGTGCACGTTCGGCCAGTCGGGAAACGGGTGGGCCGGCGTTCCCTACCAGCAATGAACGCCGGCCGTTCCGGAAACCTGCTATTCATCGCGGACCAAGCATCGGGGCGGCGCTTTCTCTGCGACACCGGCGCCCAGCTGAGAGTCATTCCCGCTTCGGCGGAGGACAGGCGGGCCGCCGTTTGCGGCCCCTCCTTAATCGCGGCCAACGGCTCCGCCATCCGCACCTTCGGCCCACGCAACGTCGCCCTCCGCTTCGGCAGCCAGCTCTTTCACTGGGAGTTCGTGACGGCGGATGTCCCCATGGCTTTTCTCAGGGCCGATTTTCTGTGCACCCACGGGCTGCTGGTCGACGTGAAACGCCGGCGTCTCGTCAACGCCGAAACTTTCAGCTCCCTGGCATGCGCTTTGAGCCGTTCCGCACCCACCGAGTTTTCCTGCGTCCTCCCATTGGCAGACGACTTCGCACGTCTCCTCGCGGAGTTCCCGGCCCTCACGCGACCGACGTTTTCGGCCATCGCGGTGCGTCACGGCATCGAGCATCACATCCCCACTACGGGCCCACCGGTGTACGCCTGGGCTCGCCGTCTCGATCCCGCCAAACTCGCCGTCGCCAAGGCCGAGTTCGCCGCGCTGGAGCGCCTCGGCATCGTGCAGCGCTCCGACAGCGCCTGGGCCTCGCCGCTGCACATCGTCCCGAAGCCGGGGGGGGCGGATGGCAGCCATGCGGCGACTACCGCCGCCTTAACGACGCCACTACCCCCGACAGGTACCCCGTCCCGCACATCCAGGATTTTTCCGCCCGGTTGGCGGGGCGGACCATTTTTTCAAAAGTGGACCTGATTCAGGGGTACCACCAGGTGCCCGTCCGCCCGGCCAACATCCCGAAGACGGCCGTTATTACACCTTTTGGCCTCTTTGAATTCCTCCGGATGCCCTTCGGCCTCAAAAACGCGGCACAGGCGCTCCAGCGCCTGATGGACGGCGTGCTGCGCGACTTGCCGTTCCTCTACACCTACCTGGACGACATCCTCGTCACCAGCACGTCCAGAGCCGAGCACCTCCTCCACCTCCGGACGCTGTTCGGCCGCCTCAGCGAGCACGGATTGATCGTCAACCCGGCCAAATGTCACTTTGGTGCGGCGACGATCGACTTTTTGGGCCACCGCATCACCCGGACCGGCGCTGTGCCGCTGCCGGCCAAAGTCGAGGCCATCGCCGCTTTCCCGCGCCCCCGCTCCTTCAAGGCGCTGCAGGAGTTCCTCGGGATGGTGAACTTTTATCACCGCTTCGTGCCCCGAGCTGCGCAACTCATGCGGCCCTTGTACGCCGCCCTCCGCGGCCAGCCGGCGAAACGCGACGTTGTCTGGTCCACGGACATGGACGCTGCTTTTACTGGCGCAAAACGGGCCCTCGCCAACGCCACGCTGCTGGCCCATCCGGTACCCCAGGCTCCCATCGCCCTCACCACGGACGCCTCCGAATACGCCGTGGGCGCGGTCCATGAACAATGGGTAAACGGGGCCTGGCAGCCGCTCACGTTCTTCAGCCGGCAACTCCTGCCCAACGAGTTGAAGTACAGCACCTTCGACCGCGAGCTCCTCGGGCTGTACCTGGCCGTCCGCCATTTTCGCCAACTCCTGGAGGGCCGCCCGTTCACGGTTTTTGTCGACCACAAGCCATTGGTTTTCGCCATGGCCAAGGTCATGGAGCAGTGGTCGGCCCACCAGCAGCGCCACCTCTCCGCCGTGTCGGAGTACACCACGGACATCTGGCATGTCGCCGGGAAGGACAACGCCGTGGCCGACTGCCTTTCTCGAGCCGGCACCAACGCCGTCCACCTCGGCGTCGATTTCGCCCTAATGGCAACGGACCAGGCCACCGACGGCACGGTGCAGGCGCTCCGGGTGGCGGACACGGGCCTCCGCTTGGCTGACGTCCCCTTCGCTGACATGGTCCTGCTGTGCGACATCTCCCAAGGCCGACCTCGCCCCGTTGTGCCGGTCACCTGGCGGCGTCGCATTTTTACTTCGCTCCACGGCCTCTCTCACCCGGGCCGGAAGGCGTCCCAGAGGCTGGTGGCGGCGCGTTTCGTCTGGCATGGGCTGCGATGGGACGTCCGCGACTGGGCCAACACCTGCACACCCTGCCAGCGGGCCAAGGTCCACCGTCATACCCAGACTCCGCTGGCTCCCTTCACCGTGCCCGAGCGACGGTTCGACCACGTCCACGTGGACCTGGTGGGTCCCCTTCCCCCGTCGCAGGGGTTCACCCACCTGCTTACCATGGTGGACAGGACCACCAGGTGGCCGGAGGCCGTGCCCCTTGCCTCCACCACCACCGCCGAAGTGGCCCAGGCTTTCATCGCCACCTGGGTCGCGCGTTTCGGCGCACCAGCGGACATCTCGTCGGACCGCGGCCCACAGTTCACGTCCGAACTATGGGGCGCGGTCGCCCGCATGTTGGCGTTACCCTGCACCGCACCACGGCCTACCACCCCCAGGCCAACGGGTTGTGCGAGCGGTTCCACCACTCCATGAAGGCCGCACTCATGGCCGGCCTCCAGGACGACGGCTGGGCCGACCGGCTCCCGTGGGTCCTTTTGGGCCTCCGCACGGCTCCCAAAGAGGACCTCCAGGCGTCCACCGCCGAGCTGGTGTACGGCCAGGCCCTCCGCGTACCGGGCGAGTTCATTCCCGACGCCACCAACCCCTGGTCCGCCGCGTGCCAGCGCACGGACTTCCAGGAGGCCGCCCGACGTTTCGCCCCGGTGCCCACGCCCGCCACGGCGACCCCCAATCCTACGTCCCCCCCAGCACTCCGCACGGCGGAGTACATCTTCGTGCGCCACGACATGCACCGGGGGCCGCTCCGGCCACCATGCGACGGACCCTTCCGGGTCCTACGACGGGACAACAAGTCCTTCATCGTCAACATCGGCGGCCGGGCGGACCGGATTTCGCTGGACCGCCTCAAGCCGGCCCACATGGACGTCAGCCAGCCGCCACGGCTGGCTCTCCCACCGCGGCACGGCCACCCCCCGTCCACTGCACCCCCCATCTGACCACCCGCCACCACACCGGACCCCCCCCCCCCCCCCGTGACTGGCCAGGGGTCGTTTCGGTCGGGTCATCTGGACCCCCCTCAGGTTGACCTTCCTGGATCAAGTCCATTCTGGGGGGGCGTGTGTAGCGACCCATGGGTCCCCCAAGCGAGACCAACAACAGAATCTCCTTGCTCCAGCCGGTGATGTAACCGGCGGGCAAACCACGGCGCCGGGGTAGCCGGTCACGTGACCACCAAAGCGTGCTGCGCATGCGGTTATAATCCTTTGCACCTGTCGGTCACGTGACCACCAAAGCGCGCCTCGCCTGAGAGGCGTGGCTTTCGGTTTCGGTTGTGCTTTCTGGTTGTGATATATATGCAGCCCGATAAACGGGCTTTTCAGAGTTCCCGAGTTGGTTTTTACAATAAACATCTTCTCGGACGAGTTTGTGTCTTGCCCGTCACTTCGTCCGTCTCAAGCAAGAGCCCTGCTCTTCAATATTAAACCAAGATGGCGGACGCCAGTCCATTTACAGTGGAAGAGAGGCTGGTAGCAGTGGTGTGGTACCATGAGAGGAGAAACACAAACAGGATGATGAAACAGGTGCAAGAAGACTTTGAGAAATGCTTTTGAAAGTCAGCACCGTCAAAATGAAATCTTCATCTTTGGGGGAAAAAGGAATTTCAGAGTGGAATTGTGCTCGACCAAGTGCAGCGGACGACCAAAAATTCGTGATTTGGGAATTCAGATTTCTCCCCCATTCCCCCATTCTCCCCCGGCTCTCTCTGTGCTCTGTCCCCCAAATATTCCTGCAGGTCGCACAAGATCTGCCT
>NC_136268.1:88149859-88217633 GCF_964187855.1 Myxine glutinosa
GAGGATGCCCAGTCGGCGACTGGCTTTGGAGGCCAGCTTGGAAATGTGGTTTTCCCAAGAAAGATCATGGCAGATAGTGAGACCCAAAATCTTGAGCGACAGAACTTCTTGGAGAGGATTGTTGAGAAAGTAGATGGGAGGGTTGTCCAGTCGATCTTTTCGGAGAGACATAGTAAGAGTGTGAGATTTGTCAGGATTTTAAGACATGTTCCACTTGTTTGACCAGTCTGTGATTTTGTCCAGGTCTTCAGAGAGTGAGGAGGCAGCAGACTGCCGATCTGAGGGAAGAGGAATGGAGCGGCAGAGAGTGGAGTCATCAGCAAAGAGATAGAGAGGATTTTCGAGAGAGTCAGAGAGATCATTGATGAAGACCAGAAAAAGCACGGGGCCCAGAACACTGCCTTGGGGAACTCCAGCCTGAACAGGAAGAGGAGATGAGAGAAACCCATTCAGGGCCACACGTTGACGACGACTAGAGAGGAAGTCCGCCAGCCATGCGTGGAGATTTCCATGGATACCAAAGGAGGAGAGTTTGGTGAGCAGAGCGGGGTGCCAGACCGAGTCGAAGGCACGTGATATGTCGAGGGAGACAGCTCTAATTTCCTGTTTGGCATTGAGGACCTCCATCCATTGTTGAGACAGCAGAAGCAGCATGTCCAGAGTAGAGTGACCTGGTCTGAAACCAAATTGATGATCAGAGATCAAGCCATTGGAGAAGAGGAAAGATTTCATATCCGAAGCAATGATGGATTCCATGACTTTGCTGATAATTGGGAGAAGGCTGATTGGTCTGTAGTTGCTAGGATCTGTTTTTGCACCTTTTTTGTGCAAAGCGGTGATGTTGGCTGATTTCCAAGCAGATGGCAGTTGACCTTGAGCAAAAGAGAGGGTGAAGAGAACAGAGAGAGGGTGAGATAGAGCAGCAGAGCAGGATTTTAGGACCCGTGGGCTGATGCCGTCGGGTCCAGTTGCAGAATCAGAGTCGAGGGTTGACAGAAACTTTTCCACCTTGTCAGGAGGAAAGGACACGGAGTCCAGGAGCAGCAGGGTACGACTGGGTATGGTGGGTACAGAGAGGGATGGGTTTGGGACACAAGATTTAGAGGCAAACACAGAGTTGAGGCATTCAGCTTTTTCACGTGCGGAGTCAGCTGTGTAGCCGTTTGAGGTAAGGGAGGGGATGGAGGGGGAACAAACACCAGAAACGGATTTGACCAGACGCCACCAGGATTTGGAAGAGGGAGACAGATAAGAGAGTTCGGTCTTGAGAACGGAGAGATATTGTTTCCTGGCTCTCCTGAGGGTGGACACACACTTGTTTCGGGCTTTGTGAAAGGAAATGAGATTTCCTTCCGATGGATTTGCTTTCCAGGAGACGAAGGCAAGTTGTTTCTGGGCAACAGCCTCACCACAAGATTCCGTGTACCATGGACGGGAGGAAGGGTATGACAACTGAAGACGAGATGGGATAAATCTGTGCATGAGAGAGAGCAATTTACTTTGGAAGAATTCCCAGGATGAGTTGATGTCAGAGGTGGTAGAGATGGGAGACCAGTCCAGATGATTGATGGCTGCTTGAAGACCGTGCCAGTTGGCCTGAGTGAAATGCCAGACTCGTCGACGCTGAGCAGGCTCCCTGAGGATGGTCAGAGAGATGTCCACTTTAACAAGGACATGATCAGATGATCCGATCGGAGCAGAAGAAGAGCAGCAGACATTTTCAGGGAAGTTAGTCATAACCAAGTCCAGAAGAGAAGATGTTCCGTTGACTGAGATCCGGGTCGGGAAATTGACAGATTGTGTCAGTCCTAGTGAGTCGCAGAAGTCCTTTGCTGAGGAGCCATGGCTGGTGAGAGAGGTACCCACACCCAGCCAACTGGCATGATGACAGTTGAAATCACCACATATGAGGAAGAGAGAGTTGGGATGAGTAGATAGAAGTTGGTCCATATCATCAGACAGCGAGATGTAGATGGAGTCATCACTGTTTGGTGGACGGTACAACACACATATGAACAAGAGGTGGGAGCGAAGGGGAAGCCGTAGCCAGAGGTATTCCTGGGGGTGAGGTGGAGAGAGTGCAGTGCCGGGCGAGTGAGGAAGAGAGTTTTTGATAAAGATAGCAACCCCGCCTCCAGGACGAGGCTCAGGTCTATCATACCGGAGGAGGGAGTAGCCCGGGAGAGATACTATGGAATCAGAGACATCATAAAGGAGGAAAGTTTCTGTTAAGCAGATCACGTCTGGTTTGACAGAAGCAACCTGTATGGAGAGATCAGTTAAGTTTGAACGAAGGCCCCGGATGTTTGAGGTCCATACCGTTAATGAAGAGGAAGGGGGAGCATCAGATACAGAACAGGGGGGAGGAGGGGTAGGGTAAGATGTGGAAGAGGTGTAAGAGGTAGGGAGAGCTGTTGAAGGTGTGTCAGAGATTTCAGAATAGCTCGGAGAAAGGGAAGGATGGGGCGGACAAAAGGTTTGATGGTGATTGGGTGAGCCACAATGAGGTGTTATTTGAGGAGGGGGAAGAGCGAGGCAGAAGGTTGGGGGAGATGGAGGTGAGAGTTTGAAGGGGGAAGAAGCGGGGAGGACGCTTTGAGGAGGGGGAGTGAGAAGGGGGAAATTGAGAAGCAATGAGGGTGGGGAGATTTGAACGGGAGGGGTGAGGGGGGAGTTTGGGAGGGAAGGGACAAGGGGAGGGATTTGAAAGGGATGGGATATGGGGGAGATTTGGAGGGGAGGGGTGAGGCAGGATTCTAGGAGGGGAGGGGCGAGGGGGCGTCTTGGCGGGGAGGGGTGAGGGGGTAGTTTAGGAGGGAGGGGGCAAGGGGGGAGATTTGAAAGGGATGGGTGATGGGGAAGATTTGGAGGGGAGGGGTGATGGGGAAGATTTGGAGGGGAGGGGTTATGGGGAAGATTTGGAGGGGAGGGGTGAGATTGGATTTTTGAAAGTGTACGATTTATGGGAAACGAACATTTATTGCAAAATGAATTTCTTGTGACCTTCGAGTTAAAAATACGTTTAAGGACGCTGGATGGAGGATGGAGTGCAGGAGAGTTTAGGGAATGTAGAAAAAAGGCACTATAGGAGATGGATATTTTTTTTGGGATGAATTGATTTGGTGAGCAAGTCGAAAGCAGCCTTTTAAAGAAGAAGAAGAAAAAGGTGTTATAAAATATGACGGAATACATAACTTGAGGGGAAAGTGTAAACATTGAAGGTTAATGAGTGAAAACTATCTGGGGAAATGGGGGAGAAACACGTGGTCGAAGAACGAACGAACGAATAAGAATGAATAAACGAATGAGAACAGAGAAGGAAATGTTTTTTTTTGTTGTTTTGTTTTTTTTGAGTTGAGATTTACACAAGGAAGTAGGCTATGGGTGAAAAGACTGGGAATACAGAGAACGAAAGTTATTGGATCACAAACGACGGACCGCTGAGAGAAAAACAAAGCCTCAAGGTTGTACAGTGCACACTGTACAAGGCCTCAAGACACGACACGAATTAACACGATTTTCAATACAGGTATGAAAGATTTACACCGAAAAATCTTCGTCGGGACACAATATACGTACAACACCATAAATAAATACAGTTTTAACGAAAATACAAATGGGAACAATCACTTAACTTCGATTTCAAATCGTTCGCGACGCGGCAAAGGCCTTGCTCGCGACACGGCAAACAGACGATCAATTTATTCTTAGAAGGAGAAATTGCGGGGGTGCACCGGGAGATAGAAGGGCTGAAACAAAAGTTGGAGGAAGTAGAAGAAGGGATGAGTGAAAATAAGAAGAGACGGAGGGAGACTGAAAAAGAAATGAAGGAGGAGGTGATGGAATATGTGCAAGGTCTGTGTTCACATCGTGATGACATTCTTGCTAACCAAATAAAGAGTTTGCAGGTGGCGGAGGAGAAGCGAGGAGGAAGAAGCACCGAGGTGAGTGGCGATAATGGCGGAAATCTCTTTGCTGATGACTCCAATCTCTGCCGCTCCATTCCTCATCCCTCAGATCGGCAGTCTGCAGCCTCCTCACACTCTGCAGACCTGGACAAAATCACAGACTGGGCAAACAAGTGGAACATGTCTTTCAATCCTGAAAAATCTCACACTCTTACGATGTCTCTCCGAAAAGACCGACTGGACAACCCTTCCATCTACTTTCTGAATAATCCTCTCCAAGAAGTTCTGTCACTCAAGCTTTTGGGTCTCACTATCTGCCATGATCTTTCCTGGGAAAACCACATTTCCAAGCTGGCCTCCAAAGCCAGTCGCGGACTGGGCATCCTCCGTCGTGCGAAGTCCTTCCTTGGCACACCTGAGCTCCTCACCACATACAAGGCTTTCATCTGCAGCTCAATGGAATACTGCTCTCCCCTCTGGGCTGGTGCTCCTGCCTCACACCTAGCTCGTCTTCACGCTGTTGAAACCAAAGCGTTCAGAATCATTGGAATCTCCCGCGATGACGCTATCTCCGAGGGCCTTTCACTTAGCTACTCACCGCAGGCAGGTTGGTGGTCTTTCCGTCTTCTACCGACTCCTCTCCGGCTTTGCTCCCCCAGCTCTCTCTGGGCTCTGTCCCCCAAATATTCCTGCAGGTCGCACAAGATCTGCCTGCAACCCTCTTATGGTTAAACTGCCAAAATCAAGACTCTCTGCTCACCTTCACTCCTTCATTCCTCTTTTCTCCCGCCTCTGGAACAAACTCCCTCACTCTCTTCAATCCCACTCCTCCCTCCAGGTCTTTAAAACGGCTGTTCACCACCATCTCTTATCTTCCCCAATCCAAAACCTTGATCTTTTCTACCCCCGCTAATTTCACCCCAAATCCACTTTTTTGAGGTGACTTTTGTCTTCTTTCCTGGAAGTCCTTGGTGTCCTTGCGTTTTATACCTATCCTGCCTCCCCCCAGGCCCTCTCCCTCCCACACATCTCCCGATGTCCCTGCTCTCAAATGTTGTGTTTGTGTGCTTCCTCCCCTTCTCTCCCCATCTTGTCGACCGCTCCCCTTTTTATATACTTTGTTTGCTTGTTTGATTTGTTTGTTTGATAAATGTTAGCTCTTTCACGAGCCTCGACTCTGTATCCAAAAAAAAGAAAAAAAAAGTGTTTGGTGTGAGGGGAGGTTCGACGAGCTTGGGCGGGGTAGTTTTTAGTGGGACGAGTAACGCACGCGAGCCCCCGGGGGGTAGTGTACTATGGGGGCCCGAATGGTTCGGCCCTGCGTTAACCCCGCAGGAAGCGGCGCACGGCGTCTGACCGTCGGGCGGCCATAAGGTCCCGCTCGCGCCATATGACGGTGCAAAGAGCGATTTGAGGGCGTATCTGGAGCAATTCGATCACGTGTGTAGGGGTAACGGTTGGAACCCGGACGAAGGTGGGGTACACCTCGTGGCAGCCCTGTGCGGCGTGGCGGCGGAGGTTCTGACTGCCTTACCACCGGGTGCTCTCACCCTGCCAGAACTCCGCTCAGCCTTAATTAATCGTTTGAGTGGAACAGCAGAGCGAGCTTGTTAAAGCTCAGCTTGCGGTGCGAAAGAGAAAGCCCCAGGAGACCATCGGGGAGCTAGTTTATGACATTCGCCACGCAGTGGGGATAGCACACGCGGACATGGCTGCGACCTCCCAAGAAAGTTTGGCGCTGGACCATTTTATCCAGGCCTTCGCGGACCCAGAGCTTCAGCAACAGCTCGCCATGTTCTGCCCGTGGACCCTGAGCCAGGCGGCCGACGCTGCGGGCTGTTGGGAGGCAGCGAGGCCCTTGGCCCAGGGGAGCGAGCGCCACGCAGTGGCGATGAGACAGGTCGGGCCCGTGGCTGGTGGCGGGCCCCTGAGAGGGTCCGCCCCCGAAAGGAGCCCTGACCTAGAGAACATGGTCCAAAGGCTGGTGGACCAGCGCCTGGCGGGATCTGGACCATGGCAGGTGGCTCCGGAGGTGGCACCCGGTAGGCCACGGACAAATGCCCCAATTAGGACCTATAGGGGGGGCAACTTGGAATTCCGGAGGCAAGCACCTTACCAGGTGAGGTGCTATAACTGTAACCGGGTGGGTCACCGTGCATGGGAGTGCCGAGCTCTGCACCGGGACGGACCCCGGCAACCGGGACCATCAATTCCGCCTCGAATGGGCCAGACTAGCCGACCCCAGACACCCCCCCCCCCCCCGCCAGGGCCCCTGAAATTAATAGGTGCCGAGCATGCAGGGCCGTGTTCGGCAGTAGGGGATGGAGAAGAGCCCTTATTGACGCGACAGGTCATCTATTGTGGCCAAATTGATACAGGTAGTTTGACAATTCGGTGCAAAATTGCCGGGTGGGGGTAGACGCCATAGTGGACACAGGAGCTAGCGCCACGATCATCAGCCCTGTGGTCCTTAATTCGAATGCAGACGGCTGGGATAAATTCCAGCGTCTGGAAAATCATAGTTTGCAGTTGGCTACCGGGGTAACG
Organism: Myxine glutinosa; assembly: GCF_964187855.1. Lineage (NCBI taxonomy): Eukaryota > Metazoa > Chordata > Myxini > Myxiniformes > Myxinidae > Myxine > Myxine glutinosa. The sequence goes on from NC_136268.1 coordinate 88,156,315, forward strand.
GCGCCCATCATAGGGTGTGGTTTTGTAACCCTCAATTTAGGGTCGGTAAAGAGGGAGATAGAAGTTTGGGTGGCAGAAGTGTGTGACTCATGCCTAATCGGGTTGGATTTGTTGACTGCCAGCGGTTGTAAAATCGATTTGTGCCGGGGGACCCTGCAAGTGGGAATAGATGAGCTGCCATTGGACGGGGTGAGCACGGCCGAGAGGACGGAGCTGGAGGCTTCTGAGGCCGTGACCATTCCCCCAAGGGCCGAGGCAATAGTGCCGGCCCGATGGCTAGCTCTCCCAAACTGGCAGGAGTCCTGCGGCCTCGTCGAACCGGTGGCAGCGCAGTCCGTCCCGGGTTTAGTCGCGGGCCGCACCCTCGTAAAAACGGACGGGCCGGTGGTGGCCATCCGGGTAATTAATGTTAGTACAGAGCCACACTCTATAGGACGGGGCACAAAGATAGCCGGCTGCACCCCAGTTAATGAAGTCGCTGCAGTGAGGGACGAGAATGTCCAGCCGAGCCGTTCCCAGAGGGAGTCTTTAGCAAATAGTAGGAATTGGCCCGATCCCATTTGTGAGATGGTAAACAGGAGTAGCGTAGAGTTGGAGGAGACCCAGCGGGAGGCCTTACACAAATTAATTGAGACCCATTTGGACATCTTATCCTTGTCCTCCGAGGATATTGGACGTACGGGCCTGGTGAAACATCAGATCCACACCGGTGAGGCCTGGCCTATTCGTCAGCCCGCCCGACGGCTCCCTTGGAGCAAGAGGAAGGAAGCTGATGAACAGGTAGAAAAGATGCTCAATGCAGGTATCATTGAGTCCTCGGGAAGTCCTTGGATGTCACCAGTTGTGTTGGTTAAAAAGAAAGATGGGACCACGCGGTTTTGCGTGGACCATCGCCAACTGAACAACGTGACACTCAAAGACTCATATCCCCTGCCAAGAATTGACGATACCCTCGATGCCGTTGCGGGCTCAAATTGGTTCTCAACCTTCGACCTCAAGAGTGGGTATTGGCAGGTGGAGATGGATAGGGCAGGGAAGGAGAAAACGGCATTTTCCACAGGTAAGGGGCTGTATCAGTTCACTGTGATGCCGTTTGGTTTGTTTAACGCCCCCGCCACCTTTGAAAGATTGATGGAGCATGTACTGGGCGGCATGCCATGGCAGTCATGCCTGGTGTACCTGGATGACGTCGTGGTACATGCTAAAACATTTCCCCAAGCCAAAGCTAATTTGGACCAGGTGTTTGGGTGCCTCAGACAGGCAGGGTTGAAGTTGAGCCCGAGTAAGTGCACTTTGTTTGCTAAGGAGGTGGCCTATTTAGGTCACGTCATTGGTCACGAGGGGGTAAAAACAGACCCAGGCAAAATTACAGCAGTAGAGGAGTGGCCCGCACCGTGCAACATCAAGGAGGTGCGGGGATTTTTCGGACTCTGCTCCTACAACCGGCGTTTTGTGGCAAACTTTGCAGAGTTGGCCCGGCCCCTTCACCGGCTTACGGAGAAGGGGACGAGATTTAATTGGACAAGGGAGTGCCAGGAGGCCTTCCTAGCATTGAAGGGGTGTTTGACATCCGCACCCATTCTAGCATACCCCACTAGTGACGGGACTTTTACCCTGGACACGGATGCAAGCCAGGAAGGATTGGGCGCGGTTTTGTCCCAGACACAGGGGGACGTGGAGAGAGTGATCGCTTATTATAGTCGGGCCATGAGTAGGCCCGAGCGAAATTATTGCATCACTCATAAAGAGTTATTGGCTATGCTGGCTGCCATGAGCCATTTCCACTCATACTTGTATGGGCGGAAATTTCTGGTTCGAACTGACCATTCCTCCCTGCAATGGCTCCTCTGGTTCAAAGCGCCGTAGGGCCAAATTGCAAGGTGGTTGGAAAAGTTGCAGCAGTACGATTTCAGTGTGACCCATAGGGCCGAGAAGGCCCATGGGAATGCCGATGCACTCTCTCGATGTCCTTGTTTGGGGGAAAATTGTAAATTTTGTGCGAGGCACGAGGATAGGGAACAATTGGCAGACTCCACCCCTACCCTCGTAGTCCGTGCAACCCGGGTGAGAGGGCCAATCTTGCCACTAACCGCCGATGAGGAATTTGGAACTTTGGCTTGGAGCACGGCCCAGCGGGAGGATCCCCTACTGGGACCGATGTACGAATGGGTTCGATTAGGGAGAAGACCTAGTGGGGAAGAGGTCACCCCCCTCGGGGCGCCAACAAAGGCATATTGGGCTCAGTGGCAAACCCTGGAATTGAAAAGTAACATCTTGTACCGCAAATGGGTAGAGATTCCCTCTGAAAGAACTTCCTGGCTGGTGATCGTCCCAGAGAAATTCAAGAACACCATTTTGCAGCAGGTGCATGGTACCCGCTCCGGCGGCCATTTGGTCAGGACAAAGACTACATCTCGGGTCTGCCGGAGGTTCTTTTGGGTAAATATGGGGCGCGATATACAGGACTGGTGTTGGAGATGCGTCACCTGTACTGCTAAAAAGGGGCCAGCACGGAGGATGAGGGCCCCCTTCAATTACACCAGGTGGGGGCCCCCTTTGAGCGGGTGGCTATGGATATTCTAGGACCACTACCCCACACCCGCCAAGGTAATAAGTACATACTAGTAGTTATGGACTATTTCACCAAGTGGCCGGAGGCCTATGCCCTTCCCCAACCAAGAAGCCGGGGTGGTGGCACAGGCCTTCGTGGAAGGATTTGTATGTCGGCATGGGATTCCGGAGGAGCTGCACACCGACCAGGGTCGAAATTTTGAGAGTCAATTGTTAAAAGATGTGTGCAAGCTCCTGTGAATTAGGAAAACAAGGACAACGCCCTTGAGACCACAATCTGACGGGATGGTGGAAAGGTTAAACCGAACCCTGGTTCAACAATTGGCGTTATTTACCATCACCCATCAGGACAACTGGGACGAACATCTCCCGTATTTATTAATGGCCTACCGAACCAGCCAGCACGGGGCCACCGCATGTAGTCCGGCATTGCTTATGTACGGGCGGGAGTTGCGGGCTCCCGCTGACTTGCTATGCGGTCCCGTGCCAGAGACCCCTGATAGACCGCCGGGGGATGGCTATGCACGTCACCTGGAAGAAGGCATGGAGAGAGTCCATGCCTTCGCACGCCACCAGCTTTAGCTGGCGGGTGTCAAGATGAAACGCAGGTATGACCACCAGAGCCAAGGGAGTCAGTATTCTCTGGGGATGAAGATTTGGTTCTTCAATCCCCGGAAGCGGAAGGGCAGGTGACCCAGACTCACCTCGCCCTGGCAAGGCCTGGGGGTCGTCCTGGCGCAAATTTGTGACGTGGTCATTAAGATCAAAATGGGGCCACGAGCCCTCCCTCGGATCTTCCATGCCGACCGAGTAAGACCATACACAGGCGAACAGGCGCCCTCATGGATCGCCTTGGCCTTAGAGGCTAAGGCAGGACCCAGTACCTCAAATGACGGGGGCTCATAGTTCAGAGGACTGGGGGGAGTAGTGTTGGGGAATGGTACCCGGCATGGAGGAATGGTAGTTTTACCATTCCTCATCCGGGCTCATGAGCATTAGATTAGGGGGATGGCAGTGACATGCACATGGAGGACCAGCGATGGTTACCTCCATGGGGCACTGAAGCTAGCCGAGGGTGGGCTGGGATAATTGATAGGGATTTAGATGACTGTAGAGGACATGAGAGTTAAGTAGTGACATTTGCACTGTAGAGGGGACGTAGAGAGATTAGCTGGATGTTAATGACGGAGGGAGTGCTTAGTTTAATGCGATGACGGGAAAGCACGAGTATTAGGGGAAAAGCAGCTAGCTGGATGATGCTGTGTGTGTGAGGATTTGTGTATTGAGAAAAAGTGGAATTGTGTTGAGTGAGACAAATGGAATTGTGTATGGGAAAAGGTGTGTGAGCACAAAAGGTGTGCAGGAGAAGTGGTGTGGTGTGGAATGCATGGTGCGAAGGAGTGAATGGGGGGAGATGGACCCATTCACGAATACCCGGGGTGGGTAGTTTAAAGTCAGGTAGAGGGCTCAGGTAAATTGTTTGGATATTGAAACCTGTGGTGCGAGTAGTGGCAATGTAGTGCTTTGGTTGGGTGCATGAGTATATGGAATGGCTGGGCGTGTGGCTTAATTGGTACGTATGGTTATTGGAGCACTCCGCCACTGGTAGTTTGTTGGCCAGGTGAGGCCGCAGGTAGGCTCTGGGAGCCAGTTAGGGTAGTTGTGAGTAGTTGTGAGTGGGGCCCGAGGATCCAAAGGAAGGACCCGGGTAGCCCAAAGCCAAGGAGGGCATCAGAGGGGTAAAGTGCCAGGGGGGGCCTTCCCCAGTTTAGGTAGTCGCAGGAGCAGGTAAGCTCGGGTGGCGACTTCAGTGGCGGAGGTGCGCAGGTAGGTAGACCTGCTAGTGGAGCCACACGACCCAGCCCTGAAATTGTGCAAGGGCACAGTAAGAAAAATTGGAGAGTGAGACCCAAATTCGTAGGGCACCGCAGAGTGGTCAATGGGGAATTCAGGTTTTTAGAACCACATAGTTTAAAGAGGCCGATTGGCATGGTATGACCCCAGGTAGTTTAAAGGTTAATCTTACTAGAATAGTTAGGATGAGAGAAATTCCCTTCTCGCCATCCACATCCATTCACCCAGGAGAACGAAGCTCCGCTCCAAGACCAAGTAAACTGTTGAGTAAGTGAGACGCATCATGACGTAATGGGACATTGTGTTTGTTCCATTCCTTCCTTCTGGGAGGGATTGGGAGACGAATTTGGCTTATTGGAGGATATGGGAGACAAGACGTAGAGACGAATTTGAATTTGTAAATACAAGAAGGGCTGGGGTAATGTAAGCTGACGTTGGGGGGTACGAACGGTTTGGGACGAGCTTGCTCTGCTCGCTCTTACGCGCCCCTCATGCTGCATTACCTTGTATTGCTGTGTACCTCTGTGCCCTTTCCGCTTTGCTGGTGGTGCTGTGGCCTCTCCCCCACCCCAGGACCATTTTGGAGGTGGAAATGTGCAGCGGCACTTTGCTACTTCTGTGCAGCTGAACTGCATGGCACTTTACTGCTGTATCCTTTTCGTTTGTTATAACTTTGCTGCACATGTGCAGCACCCTGCTGCCACAAACACTTTGCTGCACATTATCACGTTACACTTATGGACCACAAGTTTTGTGGCCTTACACTTCTGCTGTGCAGCACTTTGCTGCAAACTCACCTTGCATCTTCGGACCACTTGTTTTGAGTGGCATCAATGTCATGCAGTTGGACCACATAGGATTGGCCCTGCTGGCAAATAAACGAACACACTTGTTGTGCATTTTTTTTTTTTTTGTGTGCGAGGGCCGAGAAGATTGTAAGTTTATTCAGCCCCGAAGAGCAGGAATGGCCTGTATGCCGGTCCGGGGGCTTGCCGGTTCGATATGTGCACACAGAAGATAGAAGATACGAGACACCAGCAGCAAAAATGTGAATTGTTGAAATGTGTATTTGTGCTTTGCTGTGCTTTCTTTCCCCTCCAATCTTCTTTCCAAAAAGGACAGGTCCTGGGTCATAGAACTGTAAATAAGGTTAGGTTTTGTGCTTGTATATAAAATGCTGCCCACCAGCTTTATGTTTAGTTTGAAAACAATTCTGCAATTCGGTTAATTGTGGGCGTGATTCTGTTAGTTAGCTACTCAACGCAGTAGGTGGGACATATTTAGTGTTGTAAAACTGTCGCATACACGGGTTAGAGTAAATGTTAGGGGAAACCACATCTATATGTCACACGTAAGTAAAAGTTAGTCCCAGATCTTTCTCAAAACCGGTCGTTCCAGTTTTTGTAGGTTCGACTCGGGGATGAGTCTGATGAGGGAGAGGGGGCAGTGTTGCGGTTTGAGTTTGTAAAGTGAGTTTAATAAAGGTTAAAGTTTCCCCCTCATAGTTAGTCACACAAGCAACATGTAGCATCGCGATAGTGTAGTTATGTCTTAGTATTTGTGAGCTTAGTTCCTTTCCATTGTTAGTTCTGCGTTGAAGTAGAGTCAGGAGAATAGGCCCTACTGCCACCAACTATCCAGCATCCATAGCCTCATGCCCTTTTGCGCTAACGTTGGTTCATTTTGGGCGAGTTAACACGAGGCAGGCTAGGAGGACCGGGGCGGAGCGGACACGTTTACGGATTTTTCAGTACATTTTCATTAAGCTTTAACGTACATTTTCATTTATGGACCCTTTAGGACGGTTCTGTGATTTTTCCCGGTGTAGCGGCTTCGATGTTCATCGGCACGCCAAATTTCTGCTTTCTACGACACGACACTCGGAAGGTACCGAAAATTAATATCAGTCAGTGAGTCAGTGTTTCAAATGAGCTTTATATATTAGATGCACATATATACTGCACTGTACCATACTCGTTAAAATGCAGTGTGGAAGGAGTAAGTCTGGAGACCAAAAGACATTGAATTCCTCCACCGTGAACGTCTTCACCCCAATCTGAGTTTTGAGGAACATCTCTGCTGCTTCCGCAAAGCGATGCTCGATGGACCACAATTCACCAGATGGACCCATTTCCAGAGAAGCTACCAGAAAGCAAGTAATTCCCAAGTTACTAAAAAAGGAATTTTGGGCGACATTGTTATCCTTTATTTTGTGTTTGTCTTTCCATGTAATGACGTAATTAACTGCATATGCCGAGATGAACCATTGATTACTGGCTTTACTGCTGTTGTTTGATACGAATATGGATATTTTAGAATGATGATTGAGATGAAACATGCAAAATGGACTTTATTCCTGCATGATGTGCTGTGATTAATGATTGATGAATAACCCTTTGCATTGAAGGAGTGAGAATAAATTGTTTGAAAATTCTTGAAGATTCGATTCCAGCATTCCCTTGTGCATTTAATACGGGTTTAGTTCGGTAAGTTTTGTTAGATTTTGTTAGCAATTCGCCGAGGCATAACTAGGTTTGAAAGGACCGTGGGACACCATTGCATGGTGACTACCTTGACCCACACTTCTTTCCAAACTCAGTCCATATTAGAGTCCCATTTTTACTTGGTGTAGCGACAACTTGCAATTTGAAGCCATTTTGTATCCATCGTGCACGATGCACCGAACCTGTGCCCATTGTGCACCTGTGCCCATTGTGCGTGAAGCGTGATGTGTCTGTTTTCCAAACAAGCTGTGTTCTCTGCGTCCAAAGGTGAGATCATATCACTTAATTATTTATTTTCGTTCTTCCAACGTATCAGAATAAGCATGCGACCAGACAGCATTGAAATTTTAACTTTAAAACATATAGCAGAATCCAGGACAAAATGAAATGTAATGCTCGATTAAAGGTTCACACTGTTGAGTGCCTAATTCGAGGTGTGTAGATTGAGCAAGTGTGTAGAAGAAACACACACAGGTATAGTGACTGAATGGAGAAATTTAAAATAAGTGGAAAAGGAAAGTGAAAGAGAGAAAAATTGAGGCACAACATCCAAGCCAGATGCACACCATCAAGAGAGTACATAATATAAAAGATAACAATTGAGTGGAAAAGTGAAAGAGCTTGGGAATATTGATTAATTGATTGTGTGCTCTGGTTGAAGTCAGGTCCTTGACTGCTTGGCAAGGGTGATGCTAGGTGGTTTGCCAATACCTTCCCTGCAATTAGTCAGGACAAGAATTTGTAATTTGACCAGGATGCTGGTGATAACTCGCCTGTCTTGGCATATAAGGACACTGTGGGATATTTACCATCCACCAACTAATGATAGCAGATAGGACACCCAGCTTAACGTCCATTCGATGGATGGCACACACCGATTAATCACACCTGCCTGTGAAACACTAGGATGACAGTTTATATTTAAACCCAGGCTAAACAGCTAACAGACGAGTATGTGTACCTCTAGTCCGTCCCTTGAGAAGATATGGAAATGGAAAAAGTTTTTCTTTGCAAGTGAACTGAATAGGAAAGAAGAAATTTAGAGAGTATGGAACCGCCTTTAGAGGCCATTTTTCCCCGCATTGCAGGGGTTGGCCTTTTTCGGACACCTTGGTCCCCTTTTTGAAGCAATGTTTTATGGCCGGAAGTCCTTCCTGCCGCCAACCCTGTTAGTCGCCTCTTGCAACACACAGGGAGTTTACAGTGAACTGGTACTCAATTTGCCAACCTCGGAAGGATGACATGCTGAGTCAACCCCCCTGGTGTTAATTCAGCGATCGACCGGGATTCAGGCTAACCCCCGCTCTAGCAGGGAAAATGGCCTTAAAATGCATGTTGTGTTGTTGTGACCGGGATTCAAACCCCGATCCTAGGATCCCAAGGTGGCACCCTAACCGCTAAGCCAACACCAGCCTAAATTTAGAAAGAATAATGAAGAAATAAAAGAGGGCTACGTTAACCCTATCCAGCTGGGCTATTTTGATCAGCAGCACATCAGCAACAGAAGAGCTGTGAATGTGAATCAGCGGTGGTTTTGAAGTTAACAACATGAACGTTGGTTGAATGGGGGTGGGAATTTTGACCCCTGTTATGCTCATGGGGTTTATTGGGTAATGATTGCTCAATAAGGAAGATAAGCTTGTGGTACTGGTTGTTTGGTAACGTTAGGAAGCTGTGGCCATTAATGTGTATTTCAGGTGGAATGCCGGGTCAGCTGTGGAACCAGAATAGCTCCTTTTATTTATTTCCTTACAATTCTATTTTAATTATTGTGTTAAAAGACCTTCCTTATCGACCTTCTTCCCCCCTTCGAGGCTTCTACCTAATTCCATGGGTGAGAACCTCGTGAGTGGTCTGAGAAGGGAAATAAAAAGAGGAAGAGGAGGCGGCAGCTGGAAAAGGCAGGCTCGAGAGAGAGAAAAAAACGTGAATGAAGGCAAGATGCGCGCCCAGTTTTTGCGATGAGTAATGTGACCGGTGAGGGCTCGTGGAAGAGTTCAGTGATCCCCCTGGGGGTTGCCAGTTGGAGGCACCATATGCGTGGAAGGGATGGGTGTGGAACTGGTGTGGAGGAGAGCCTACAGGTGCAGGGTGCATGTGGTGTCGTGTAGCAAATAGGGGGAGGGGGGGAGCAGAAGCATGTGCTCCTCATCAAGTATCGTCTTGGCCAATCTGAGGCAATATGCTGTTTCCTGGTGCTGAAAGAATTGCGCTGATGCATTGGTTCGTGAAGTTTGAGGACACGTCCCTGAGAGAGAGAGAGAGAGAACGGTGGTGGAGGCACCATCTTTGGGGCCTGCGGCTGAGACGAGGCCGCTGGAAGTCATCTCAAGCAGGCCTGAATCCCCCCTCCTTTTCTTTAACTTATTATTTTTCTTCATACTCTGGCAAATATTCTTGTTGCTTTGCTTCCACAACTCTCCTTGAGATTAGATAGGGATATCTGGTGGGGGGTTTGATTGTCTTGTCCGCATTGTCTTGGCACCTGCCTGTCTTTATTTAATTATTTATTCCTTACTCCCACATGTCCATGGGATTTTCCTACGGTTTTTGTATTGCTTGGTTGTATATCCTGTGTTTTGGTTTATCCTGAGTAAAGGATTTGCATTCATTCCACTGTTTTGAATTTGCATTGCATTACTACATTGGCATACATTTGCATGCTGTGTATCTGTGAGTGGGAGTGTAAGCATTCAGATGATAACTCCGCTCGATCACATCTGACTGCTTAAACAGCATGAACTGCACACGGAGAACGTATTGGCCTCCTGACTACGTCAATTAGGATAGGACATCCGGAGCAATAGGCCATACCCCAAGCACTCTATCCAAGGGCCAGGTCGTAACACCCCATCCCCTGCCCCCATCCCAGATAGGGTTAAAATAAAGAGGAGCCATAAGTGAAGGGGATATTTCTTTCCAATTTTTAATTTATCTTAACATATGTACTGTGCCACTGAAAACATGCATGTGCATGGAATCCTTCACATGTGCTGAAACATGCATGTGAATGTAATCCTTGATCACATGTGCTGAAACATGCATGTGAATGTAATCCTTGATCACATGTGCTGAAACATGCATGTGAATGTAATTCTTCACATGTGCTGAAACATGCATGTGAATGTAATCTTTCACGTGTGCTGAAAACATGCATGTGCATTTAATCGTTCTTTTTTATATATATTCCCATTAAATGTCTCATTATAAGCACGTCACTGTGACGCGTTCTTAACCAATGTTAACTGCAACACTTAGACTAATTAAAATAAATAAACAAAACAAACTTGTGTTACAGACACACACGTGACGTGTTAACAACGTACAGTCACGTGAAAAAGTAAGTACACTCCATGTAAAGTTTTGACTTTTTCAACATATTTCAACACACAGCTATTTGATCTTCATTTCAACAATATTGACAGATAAAGGTGATAAAATATAACAAATATCATGAAACATTTACATTTTGTAGTCCATTGTGTAATTTAAATAAACATAAATGCAAATTTCGCATGTGGAAAAAGTAATGACACCCTTGGCTCTAATAGGGGGTATTGCCCCCTTTGGCAGAAACAACCTCAAGTAGGCGTTTCTTATAACTGTCTACCAGTCTCTGACATCGACTGGGAGAAATTTTTGCCCACTCCTCCATGCAGAATTCTTTCTAGTGTAGCAGCATAGCAAACCTGTTGTGCATTTTGTGATACAAGCACCAAATTTGGTACACTAGTAGACTATCATATTATGAAAAGATCTGGATATTGGGCCATCTCAGATTCAGAGATTTGATTTTTGCAAGATTTCGATTCGATTGGGATCGAAGAGAACACCTTCTTCGTCTTCTGTACAGTGAAGTTGCCAGCCCTGAATTCTCTGGCTACATCTGGGTGCTTCATTGGGAGTGCAACCGTGTCCCTCAGGTGAACAGGGACCCACCTGGCATAGTGTGTGTGGTCTAAGGCATGGAACCATGGGACCATTTCCGTCAGGGCATCAAGGTACGTCGTGAATGAAGCCTGCCGCAGAGAACGCACGTAGACCAGTACCAACATCTCTAGTTCCAGCACAGTTGCCCAGTACTGAAAGTTGGGAATGTCTTCTCCTCTCTGGTGACACCAGTCTTCGAACTCAGGCAGGTCTTCTGCATCATCAGCATATGTCATACAGTGGCGTTCATACGCACGGTGTTGCAGGATGTGCAGTGCCGCTGCAGTGATTTGATGAGCTCTTCTTGTGCGGGTGACGTGGGCAGCTCGTAGGAAGGAGTCGGCCGTCCCTGGCGTTGCAATCTCAGCTTGCAAAATCTGCAAATCTTGCAAAAATCAAATCTCTGAATCTGAGATGGCCCAATATCCAGATCTTTTCATAATATGATAGTCTACTAGTGTGCCAAATTTGGTGCTTGTATCACAAAATGCACAATTCTTTTGAATATTTGGGCTAAGCCGCCCCACTATTCAGCTGTGCGATGTTTGAGAGGTTTCTTGCATGCACAGCTCGTTTCAAATCCCCCCACAACATCTCGATGGGATTTAGATCCGGGCTTTGACTTCACCATTCCAGAACCCACCACTTATTTCTTTTCAGCCATTCCTTGGTAAATCTACTGGTATGTTTAGGGTCATTGTCATGTTGCAAGGTCCATCTTCGGTTGAGCTTCAACTTCCGACAGATGGCCTCACATTATCCTCAAGCACCCTCTGGTACATTGAAGAATTCATAGTGGATTCTATGATGGTGAGCTGCCCAGGCCCTGATGCAGCAAAGCTGCACCAAACCATAATATTTCCCCCACCATGCTTTACAGTTAGTATCAGGTTTTTGTGGTCAAATGCTGTCTTTGGTTTTGCCAAACATGTCTACTGGTACTGTGGCCAAATAGCTCTACCTTTGACTCATCTGTCCTGAGCACATTGTTCCAGAAGTGCTGGTCTTTGCCGAGGTGTTCATTGGCAAACTTTAGTCTTGCCCTGATGTTCTTTCTGGACAGCTTTAGTCTTGCCCTTTCTGGGCTGTCTTTCCCTCGCGGTCCCCCTGTGCTGTCTTTCCCTCGTGGTCCCCCTGTGCTGTCTTTCCCTCGTGGTCCCCCTGTGCTGTCTTTCCCTCGTGGTCCCCCTGTACTGTCTTTGCCTCATGGTCCGCCTGTGCTGTCTTTCCCTCGCGGTCCCCCTGTGCTGTCTTTCCCTCGTGGTCCCCCTGTACTGTCTTTCCCTCGTGGTCCCCCTGTGCTGTCTTTCCCTCGCGGTCCCCCTGTGCTGTCTTTCCCTCGTGGTCCCCCTGTACTGTCTTTCCCTCGCGGTCCCCCTGTACTGTCTTTCCCTCGCGGTCCCCCTGTGCTGTCTTTCCCTCATGGTCCCCCTGTACTGTCTTTCCCTCGCGGTCCCCCTGTGCTGTCTTTCCCTCACGGTCCCCCTCTGCTGTCTTTCCCTCGTGGTCCCCCTGTGCTGTCTTTCCCTCGTGGTCCCCCTGTGTTGTCTTTCCCTCATGGTCCCCCTGCACTGTCTTTCCCTCGTGGTCCCCCTGTGCTGTCTTTCCCTTGCGGTCCCCCTGTACTGTCTTTCCCTCGTGGTCCCCCTGTGCTGTCTTTCCCTCGCGGTCCCCCTGTGCTGTCTTTCCCTTGTGGTCCCCCTGTACTGTCTTTCCCTCGCGGTCCCCCTGTACTGTCTTTCCCTCATGGTCCCCCTGTGCTGTCTTTCCCTCGCGGTCCCCCTGTGCTGTCTTTCCCTCGTGGCCCCCTGTGCTGTCTTTCCCTCGTGGTCCCCCTGTACTGTCTTTCCCTCACGGTTGTCAGCTCTTTCACGAGCCTCGATTCAGTATACAAAAATAAAAAAAAAGGTTTCTTCCTGGCACACCTCCCATGTAGGTCAAATTTGTGCAGCCTCTTTCTAATGGTAGACTCGTGCACTTTGACATCAACAGTTTACCTCGACCCTCGACTCTGATTCTGCAACTGGACCTGACGGCATCAGCCCATGCGTCCTAAAATCCTGTTCTTCTGCTCTTTCACTCCCTCTCTCTGTTCTCTTCACCCTCTCTTTTGCTCAAGGTCATCTGTCATCTGCTTGGAAATCTGCCAACATCACCGCTTTGCACAAAAAAGGTGCAAAAACAGATCCCAGCAACTACAGACCAATCAGCCTTCTCCCAATTATCAGCAAAGTCATGGAATCCATCATTGCTTCAGATATGAAATCTTTCCTCTTCTCCAATGGCTTGATCTCTGATCATCAATTTGGTTTCAGACCTGGTCACTCTACTCTGGACATGCTGCTTCTGCTTTCTCAACAATGGATGGAGGTCCTCAATGCCAAAGAGGAAATTAGAGCTGTCTCCCTTGACATATCACGTGCCTTCGATGCGGTCTGGCACCCCGCTCTGCTCACCAAACTCTCCTCTTTTGGTATCCATGGAAATCTCCACGCATGGCTGGCGGACTTCCTCTCTAGTCGTAGTCAACGTGTGGCCCTGAATGGGTTTCTCTCATCTCCTCTTCCTGTTCAGGCTCGAGTTCCCCAAGGTAGTGTTCTGGGCCCTGTGCTTTTTCTGGTCTTCATAAATGATCTCTCTGACTCTCTTGAAAATCCTCTCTATCTCTTTGCTGATGACTCTACTCTCTGTCGCTCCATTTTTCATCCCTCAGATCGGCAGTCTGCAGCCTCCTCACTCTCTGCAGACCTGGACAAAATCACAGACTGGGCAAACAAGTGGAACATGTCTTTCAATCCTGACAAATCTCACACTCTTACGATGTCTCTCCGAAAAGACCGACTGGACAACCCTCCCATCCACTTTCTGAATAATCCTCTCCAAGAAGTTCTGTCACTCAAGCTTTTGGGTCTCACTATCTGCCATGATCTTTCCTGGGAAAACCACATTTCAAATCTGGCCTCCAAAGCCAGTCGCCGACTGGGCATCCTCCGTCGTGCGAAGTCCTTCCTTGGCACACCTGAGCTCCTCACCACATACAAGGCTTTCATCCGCAGCTCAATGGAATACTGCTCTCCCCTCTGGGCTGGTGCTCCTGTCTCACGCCTAGCTCGTCTTCACGCTGTTGAAACCAAAGCATTCAGAATCATTGGAATCTCCCGCGATGAAGCTAACTCCAAGGGCCTCTCACTCACTCACCGCAGGCAGGTTTGTGGTCTTTCCGTCTTCTACCGACTCCTCTCTGGCCTTGCCCCCCCCCAGCTCTCTCTGGGCTCTGTCCCGCAAATATTCCGACAGGTCGCACAAGATCTGCCTGCAACCCTCTTATGGTTAAACTGCCAAAATCAAGACTCTCTGCTCACCTTCACTCCTTCATTCCTCTTTTCTCCCGCCTCTGGAACAAACTCCCTCACTATCTTCAATCCCACTCCACCCTCCAGGTCTGTAAAACAGCTGTTCACCACCATCTCTTATCTTCCCCCATCCAAAACCTTGATCTTTTCTATCCCCGCTAATTTCACCCCAATTCCACTTTTTTGAAATACCAACTTCTGTCCTGGAAGTCCTTGGTGTCCTTGTGTTTTATCCTTCTCCAACCCCCCCCCCCGCCCTTCCCACACCTCCTCCCCCCAAGCCCTCTCCCTCCCACACATCTCCCTGCTCTTAAATGTTGTGTGCTCTCAAGTGTTTGTGTGCTTCCCCTTCTCTTGTCTTCCACTCCCTCTTTTTATATATTTTGTTTGTCTGGTTGATTTGTTTGTGAAGTAAATGTCAGCTCTTTCACGAGCCTCGATTCAGTATACAAAAAAAAAAAAAAAAAAAAAAAACAGTGGCACGAGCTACCTGTCGGTACCGTGATGACATTCTGTTCATTGGCAAACTTTAGTCTTGCCCTGATGTTCTTTCTGGACAACAAAGGTTTCCTCCTGGCACACCTCCCATGTAGATCAAATTTGTGCAGCCTCTTTCTAATGGTAGACTCGTGCACTTTGACATCAACAGTGGCAAGAGCTACCTGTAGGTCCCGTGATGACATTCTGGGGTTCTTAGAGACTTCTTTCAGCATCTTGCGGTCTGCTCTCGGGCTGAACTTGCGGGGGCGGCCTGGCCTGAACAAGTTGGCAGTTGTTTAGAATCTTCTCCACTTGTAGATGATCTTCCGGACAGTCGAATGATTGATTTCAAATTGTTTGGAGATCTTTTTAAATCCCTTCCCAGACTCGTAGGCATCTATAACCTTCTTTCTGAAGGCCTCAGAGAGCTCTTTTGATCTAGGCAGGGTGACGCCGCACACTTCAACAACAAAGAGCAAACCAAACTAAATGTCTGAGGTTTAAAAAAGACAGGTTCCTCCAAGATCCTCTCTAACGATGTTCTAATCATTTGCACCTGAGCTGGTGCACCTGATTCTAATTTTAGGTATTTGAAGTAGTGATAAATGTAGAGGTGTACTTACTTTTTCCACATGCGAAATTTGCATTTATGTTTATTTAAATTATACAATGGACTACAAAATGTAAATGTTTCATTATATTTGTAATATTATATTGAAGTGCGGTGCTACGCACACAACTTGCTTGCCCAAAAGGTAGGCCACAACGCGTTGGATAACCAAGAGAGTCTTTATTAGGAAAGCTCAAACTGTAGCACTGGGCAGGCTCGAGCTGGGAGCCCGCATATATGTGCCGGGGCCACGCCTAGTCCCCGGGCGTGGCCGATCGGTCGATAGGCGGGGCATGCCTTCCAGTTCCCCACCTGGACGTTCGCGCCACCTGCTGGTGTGTTGAATTCGTGTCCTCTTGCTTTTGTCCGCCACACGCGCCCCCCCAGAATTCCCGCGCACCTGAAGGGTGAGTTTGCGGGGAAGCCGGATGACCCGGCCGAAACGCCCCCTGGCGATGGGTGCCGGTCTGGGAGGTGGCGGGACAGCGGGGCTGGGGGGTGCCAGGGGTCCGACCGCCGGGGGCGGCCTCGACGTGGAGGAAGAGCTGCTGGCGGGGGTGCAGGGGGTCCGACCGCCAGGGGGCGGCCTCGACGCGGAGGCAAAGCCGCTGGCGTGGGGTGGTCCGGATCGAGGTGGGCCGGCTTGAGGCGGTCCACGGAAATGTGATCCGGGGCACCGCCGATGTCGACCGTGAAACATTTGTCCCCGGTCTCCAACACGTGGAAGGGCCCATCGTACGGGGGCCGTAGCGGTGCCCGGTGGGCGTCATGCCGGATAAACATGTACTTGGCGTGCGAAGCTCTGGGGCGACGTGGGAAGGTGGGCAACTGTGGTGTGCCGTTGGCACCGGGGCGAACCTCCGGGCGGTCTCCTGAAGGGCAGAGCGCTGTTGTGCCGCGGTCCAAGGAGCCATGGAGTCGGGGATAAATTCACCCGGTACCCGCAGTGGTTGCCCGAAGACCAGCTCTGCCGAGGACGCGCGCAGGTCGTCCTTGGGCGCCGTCCTGAGGCCCAGCAGGACCCAGGGGAGTCTGTCGACCCAGCCGCCATCACAGAGGCTGGCCCGGAGCACGGCCTTCATGGAGCGATGAAAGCGCTCGCACAGGCCATTGGCCTGGGGGTGGTAGGCCGTGGTGCGGTGTAGTTTCACCCCGAGCCCTTGCGCCACCACGGCAAGGGAGCTCCGAGGTGAACTGGGGGCCGCGGTCGGACGAGATGTCCGAGGGGGCACCGAACCGGGCAACCCAAGTGGCGATAAAGGCTTGCGCCACCTCAGCCGCAGACGTCGCCGCCAATGGGACGGCCTCCGGCCACCGTGTGGTGCGGTCGACCATGGTGAGGAGGTGGATGAACCCTCGCAAGGGGGGAAGAGGTCCCACCAAGTCGAAGTGCACGTGGTCGAACCGCCGCTCGGGCACCGTGAACGGGGCCAACGGTGCCTGAGTGTGGCGGTGGACCTTTGCGCGCTGGCATGCGAGGCACATCCTGGCCCAGTCGCGGATGTCCTTCTGGAGGCCATGCCAGACGAACTTTACCCCGACGAGTTTCTGGGATGCCCTCGCGCCAGGGTGGGACAGGCCGTGGATGGCGTCGAACACCGGGTGCTGCCAGCCAGCTGGCACGATGGGGCGAGGCCGGCCGAGGGAGACGTCGCATAGGAGGGCCGTGCCCGCGACGTCGAACGGCACCTCGGTGACGCGGAGGCCGTGACGGCGGTCCGCAAGGCCTGAACGCCGGGGTCGGCGGTCTGGGCCTCTGCCATCCGGGCATAGTCGACCCCGAGGTGGACCGCGTGCACGGCGGACCGGGAAAGGCAATCCGCCACCGGGTTGTCCTTACCCGCCACTTACCCGCCATGTCCGTCGTGTACTCGGACACGGCAGAGAGGTGGCGCTGCTGCCGTGCCGACCATGGCTCGGCGACCTTGGCCATCGCGAACACAAGGGGCTTGTGGTCAACGCAGGCCGCGAACGGGCGGCCCTCCAGCAGATGGCGGAAGTGTCGGACCGCCAGGTGGATTCCGAGCAACTCACGGTCGAAGGTGCTGTACCGGCGTTCGTGCGGGCGAAGCTGCCGGCTGAAAAACGCCAGCGGTTGCCAAGCACCACGCACCCATTGCTCGTGCACCACGCCCACCGCGTAATCCGACGCGTCGGTGGTGAGGGCGATCGGTGCATCGGGCGCCGGGTGCGCCAGCATGGTGGCGTCAGCCAGAGCCAGCTTTGCGCCTGCGAATGCCGCGGCCATCGGCTCCGACCATGCGATGTCACCTTTGCCCGGCTTGCCCCGGAGGGCCTCGTGCAAGGGGCGGAGGAGCTGGGCGATGTGGGGCACGAAGCGGTGGTAAAAGTTCACCATGCCCAGGAACTCCTGGAGCCCCTTGACCGTGCGGGGCCATGGGAAATCCCTGACCACCTCCACCTTGGCCGGTAGCGGGACGGCCCCGTGCTTGGTGATGCGGTGCCCCAAGAAGTCGATGGTGGTGACACCGAAACGGCACTTGGCAGGGTTGATGATTAGGCCATGCTGACCCAGGCGTTCGAAAAGCGTGCGGAGGTGGAGCAGGTGGTCTTCCCGGGACGCGCTCGCGACTAGGATGTCGTCCAAGTAGACGAACAGGAAAGGTAAGTCGCGCAAGACGCTATCCATAAGCCGCTGGAACGCCTGAGCCGCATTCTTCAACCCGAAGGGCATCCTCAGAAATTCGAAGAGGCCGAAAGGAGTGATGACGGCCGTCTTCCGGATGTCGACTGTTTGGACGGGGACCTGATGGTAGCCCCAGATGAGGTCCACCTTCGAAAACACGGTCGTGTTGGCCAACCGGGCGGAAAAGGCCTGAATGTGCAGGACCGGGTAACGGTCAGGGGTGGTGGCATCGTTGAGCCGGCGGTAGTCCCCGCACGGCCGCCATCCCCCGCCGGGCTTCGGCACGATGTGCAGCGGGGAAGCCCAAGCGCTGTTGGAGCGCCATACGATCCCCAGCCGCTCCAGCATGGCGAACTCCGTTTTCGCCACGGCGAGCTTTGTGGTCTTGAGTCGGCGTGCCCGGGCATAGACCGGCGGCCCGACCGTGGGGATGTGATGCTCCACCCCGTGTTTCACGGCCACCGCTGAAAAGGTGGGCCGCGTGAGGGCCGGGAAACTAGCGAGGAGGCGGGTAAAGTCGTCCGCTGCCGGAAGCGTGCAAACTAAACTCGCTGGGACGGAACCCTCCAGCAAGCCGCTTGGCAAGCCGCTCGGTGAGCCGCTCAGCGAACAAGCGAGCGAGCTAAAGGTTTCTGCCTGGACGAGCCGTTTGTGCTTTACGTCGACCAACAACCCATTCGCACATAGGAAGTCCGCACCGAGCAATGCCATTGGCACGCTGGCGGTCACGAACGACCATTGAAAGCGTTGCCCTCCGAACCGCAGGGAGAGGCAGCGCTTCCCGAACATGCGGATGGGTGTACCGTTGGCGGCAAGGCAACGCGGGGCCCCGGCCCGCGGTTCGCTTGTCGGACGTGTAGGCTGGGATGACGCTTACCTGCGCTCCTGTATCGCAGAGGAAACGGCGCCCGGACAAGGTGTCCGTGATAAAGAGGAGGCTGCCGGAATGGCCGACGCTCAGGGCCGCTACCGAGCGCCGGCTTGGTAGTTTCCCGACTTGTCAAACGAGCACGGCGGGCAACACTTCCTAGCCTTGTGGCCGAACCTGACGTGGTAAGAGCACCAGGCTTGCGGTGGCGGGGGCTTCGGCGGCCGCGGTTTTCTCGGCGGGGGTGGTGGTGGGCGGGGCACGGCAGCGGCCACGAGGGACGCAGCAGCATCAGCCTCGGGATCCACGACGGCCGCACCATAACCCGACCGCGTGTCGCAAGCCGCGAAGAACTTGTCGGCCTCTGTAGCCAGGGCGCGGGGTTCTTTTATTTTGGAACCGGCCAGCGCGAGGCGGACCTGTGCGGGTAGCTGGCGTAGGAAGAGCACCCGAAATAAGAAATCCGGGGCTTGGTCACCCAGCAACGACAGCATATGATCCATCCGCACGGATGGTCGTGTGTCGCCGAGTTCGGGAAGGTCCAGGAGGCGGTCGGCCCGTTCGATCTCCGTGAGGCCGAACGTGGCGATGAGGAGACGTTTTAGTGCCCCATACTTGTGGTTGACCGGCGGGTGCCGCAGGACGGACATGACTCGGGCGGCAGTGCCGGGCCCGAGGGAGGCGACCACGTGGTAGTAATGGGTCTCATCCGCCATTATGCCTCGAAGCTGAAATTGTGCCTCGGCCTGCCACGAACCACACATCGGCCTGTGCTTCCCAAAACTCCGGGAGTTTTACCGTGATGGCGTTGTTGGCCATGGCGCGTTCGGTGGACAGCAACGGCTGAACCAATCGGGGTCACCAGTGAAGTGCGGTGCTACACACGCAACTTGTTTGCCAACGAAGGTAAGCCATAACGCATAGGGTCAAAAGAGTCTTTATTCAATAGCTCAAACTGTAGCACTGAAGTGCTCGGGGCTGTGCGCCCCGTGTATATCCCGAGGCCACGCCTACCCCTCGCGCGTGGCCGACACCCTCTTGGTGCACGGAATGATGTCACCGCGCCAGCGAGCCATCGTGTCCGCCACAACAGCACCATACATAAATGTACACACACGTGACCATAACTTACCACGTGCAAAGAAAATGGCGTACACGGACCAATTGACCAGAATTTCCAGTGATTCACTCTCCCATACAGCCAAACATGGACTCCAGTCAGGTCCATATTCCCGACCCTCCTCAACTTCAGTTTAGATTTTGTCATTTTTTTTACTTTCCGTGTGTACAGAAGAAATAAATACCCTAAACATCTTCTTATTTTTTTATTTTAGTCTACCTTTATCCACTTATTACTTTTTTCCTGCGCAAACTACAAATATATATGATTCAATATTCTTGTTATTGGCTTTTTTTTTCTTTTTTTTTTGTATACTGAATCGAGGCTCGTGAAAGAGCTAAAAGTTTTGCACTGAACCCAGTGTTTAATTGTCCCCCGTCGCACCGCGGAGCGAAAGGGGGACTATGGTTTTCCCCTCCATCCGTCTGTCCGTCCATCCGTCTGTGCGTGCGGGCGTGCGTGCGTGCGTGCGGGCGTGCGTGCGTGCATACGTGCGTGTGTGCATGCGTGCGTGCGTAAGCGAAGGACCGCATTCGAATTTGGTGTGTGGGTGCAACCCACGTCAAAATCCAAGATGGCCGCCGCCATGTATGTCTGATGCCATGTATGTTTGAAACTTGTGAGCGGAATATCTTGAAAATTAAGCGAAGTACCAACTTATAATCTGGTGTGTGGGTGTATCTAGGCATAAGGAAGAAACCTATTGAAAATTGGGTCGCCACGTCAAAATCCAAGATGGCCGCCACCATATATATGTCTGAACCTTGTGAGCGAAATATATCTTGAAAAATAAGCGAAGTATCAACTTCTAATCTGGTGTGTGGGTGTATCTAGGCATAAGGAAGAATGCTATTGAAAATTGGGTCGCCACGTCAAAATCCAAGATGGCCGCCTCCATGTATGTCTGAACCTTGTGAGCGAAATATCATATCATAGCATGTTTTCTGCGTCTTCCACTTTGTCAACTCACATCACTTCCCCGACGGGGGACCTAGGCGTAACGCTTGTTATTCCTTATTTCATCACGAACATTTCGATTTGCACACCCAGTTAGTTTAACGTCCGTCTGAGTAACGACGCACACACCTTGATGCATCTATCGCCTGCATGCGAAACACCTGGACCTCAACCAGCTTATACAGGTGGGCCGACATTGATTCAGACGCTCAGAGTTGAATAACTAATGAAACATTTCTCGGAAGGTCACCTGTGCACCTGAATCGGTGATACTAAAACCTTAAACGTACAAATAACGGTCTGATTCACCTGATTCGATCGTTAAGGACACGAACAAGAGGAATTCCTGTCTTCATTCATGTTTATATTGGATAATGGATCCCAGCTAACACAACACCGTTGGGCCAACGGTGTTGTGTTAGCTGGGATATTCGTTTTTGTTGTCCACGTAAAAACATCAACAAATTCATTTCACTGGCCATTTAATTCCAATCAAAGAAAGGATTTTTCCAGTTTATTCACATTTTTTAGTAAGGGAAACATATGAAAATCTGTTAACTAAATTGTTACCAAAAAATTTCTTCACCAATATGTTTGTAAAGGTGTGTAATAACATGTGTTAAAATGTTGAAGGTCAACTCCCGTGGGAAACCCAGAAAAAAAGCTGTTGAATTCGGGTACCGAAAAATTATTTTCGAGAATTTTTATTTTTTTAAATCGGCCCTTAAGTAACTTATGAGGGGTCAAATAAGGGTTTTTCATGATTCTGAGTTGATTGTTAACATTTATATTTCACTACAGACACTCCTTTGTGGAAAAATAATTTCTAAATATATCTCATTTTCTACTTTGCAGGACATGGAGTCTAGCAATATGGATGAAGACGTTACTCCACCTGTGCTCAATTGCTTCATCTGTGCACGCTCGGATACACCAGCTGAAAGGCTCATACAGGCAACTCCAAAGGGATACTCAACTTTATTGAAACAAGCAGAAACTGTCGAAAATGTTACTGTTGTGGAACGTATGAAGGAGGCTCAAAAGGAAGGAAAACTGAGGTACCACCAGAAGTGTAAAAATGATCTGTACAACAACTTTGTTGCAACCACCAAGAAGTCAGCTCAAGCATCAAAGGCAGAGAAAGAGTCATCAAAGTTGAAGAGAAGACGCACTACTTGTGAGTTCAGTTCATCAACTGGCTGCAGTTCTAGAAGATCACAGTCAGTTGACCTCCTGTATAAGGATGTATGCATTCTTTGCAACCAACCAGCCCAGCTCTACAAACATAATCCAGCACAAGCTAGAAAGAAATACAGAGTGCCAGATAATTTGACTGCAGATACACTGAAGGCAAGCTTGCTGAAGACAGCACGGAGTCGCGGGGATGACTGGGGCACTGAAGTCACTGGACGCCTGGAAGGGATCAACGACTTGGTAGTAGAAGAAACACTGTACCATTTGCGATGCAAACTTATGTTTGCGAGAGGTGACAGTTTGTCCAAGACTGATGAGGAAGGAAAAAGGAAGAGAGGACAGAGGAGTATTGATGAGGAGCGAGAGGCAGTTTTTATTGAATTCTGCGAATGGTTAGACTCAGAATTAGAGCATGGGGTAATGAACATGGACCAAGTCCATGAAAAGCTGCAGGAGTTTGATCAGTCACCAGAGAAGAGCCTTTCTTATTCAAAGCATTGGCTAAAGATAAAACTTCTAGAGAAATACGAAGACACCTTGTATTTCACAACACAGGAAAGAAGGGCAGATGTACTCTGTCTCAAAGATGGCACCGACAATATTCTGCGAGAGCATCATGCTAATCTTGACCATGGAGATGAGAAGACTCAGATCATAAAGACGGCACTCAAGTTCATATCCAATGATATTGCCTTGATTGATTTAGCTCCAAAGTCATACCCCACCACACATGGAAATTCGGTACAACATGTTCTCAAGGAAGGCAGCGGCAGGAGTGATCAAACCAGAGACTCTACCTCCAACAGAGGGTGCAGCTGCACAACATTCACTCCGTGCCTACCTCCAGACCCGGGACTGGATCCTTCTACAGAGCATGTCTCTGAACCCCAGTGACTATGGATGGACAATAGGTGTGCATGGGTATGAGCCAATTCCAACACTGGATCCCACGGCTCCTGAGGAGCTATTGCAGTTCACGAGCTGTAATTGTCATGGAGATTGCAGCAACCGGCGATGCAGCTGCAAGAAGAATGGGGTCACGTGCATCTCGGCCTGTGGAGTCTGTAATGGCATTACATGCAGAAACTGCAGTCATGATGTTGTTGAGTCTGAAGAAGACATAGACAATGACTGTTGAAACTTCTGACATTGTGAATGAGAAATAACTCTTGAGTATTATATATTGTTGCGGATATGAGGACTGTATATTTTTTTTGATTGTGTTGTATTGTGGTAAATTGGTGTGAATTATTATTATTGTTGTTATTGTTATTCTGTGCCTCCTGCCTCCGGAGCTGTGTAAAGATCAAAAGGGCGTTCCATAATTAGTCCACAAGCATACACGTCAGCCAATCATAGAATATCCATGTTCGATAGTTATATCTTATTCTGTGTTTTAGGATAAGGCTGTGTCTCCCATTAATAGAAATACTCCATTGCACCAGTGAAAGAGATAGATTCCCTTCATTCCCACTCCCAAAACTTCCATTCCCATTCCCAAAACCTCCCTTCCAAGTGCCTTCCGCATTTTGGGCGGTTTTCTTCAACCACCATTGGCCACGAGGTAGGGTTGGGGAAGAAAGGCGTGTCTCCACCTCGTCATAGAGGGGAGGAGTGAGCCAGCCCCACTCGACCAACCATGAGCCAGGGGTTCGGCTAGAGAGGGCGGAGGAAGAGCGATCGGGGAGGTTCGCAAAGGTTGAGGGGCGGGGGCCTATATAACCCAAGGCAGGGCGTGTCCAGGGAGAGATGCGTTTTTACAGAGGAGAGCAGAAGACAGAAAGGCCTGGAGTTGGTCACAAGGAGTTGGTCTGAGTTGGTCTGAGTCGGTTGCCTGAGGAGGGTCAGTGGTTGCGTTGGTAAGGAGTCGGTGGTCAGTTGGTTGCGGTGAGGAGTCGGTGGTGAGGAGTGAGAGAAACAAGAAAGAGTTGAGGGTTTGGACCAGACGAGTGGGACAAGGCCTGGCAAAGCACGCGACGAAAACAGCAGCCAAAACAGCAGCCAAAACAGCAGCGTGGGGCCTGGCCTGAACGGCGGCTGCTAAACGCGCCGGTTGTGCGGCGGGACCCCCTTGGACCTCCCTCTCCCTCCAGCCATCCACATCCTGCCATTCCTGCAATTCCCCGCGTGAGTCAGTGTCTTTTGTTTGTTCTGTCCTGGGTTAGTTAAGTCTGTAGATAAGCTAAAATTTGCACTGTGTCACCTGCGTCTTATGTGTTGTAAATAAAACTTGATTGCTTGCTTTTTGCTTGTGTGTAAATAATAATAAACCCAGTCACTCTTCTGTCCGTCTTCTCGTTTTATTCCTTTTCCTCTTTGCATTCGGTCGTTTTAGTCTTTTCCAGATTGGGCAGCTACGGTGCGATACGGCCAAAGTTCGGGTGGAATCGGGTAAGTTTGTTAGGTCGCGGTCACCAACCGCTCGGTCTACAACATCTAACTGCGATCTGTAACAATTGGTTGTCAGGAGTTGGATTCGGACCTGGGACTAAATTTGTTAGGCCCAAATTTTGGAACACCAATTGTACTATTAGAGTAACAATTGGTGTCTGGGAGTGGGATTCGGAGCCCGAACCAAATTAAAAAAAAAAAAAAAAACATCTAGAAAAAATTTGGTCAAAAATTTGGAGCGGCCGAAATTTGTTTTGTTTTACAAAACCTGAACTTTGAAATCGCGCCATGGCTGGTCAAGGCGACGGGATGCCGGTGGGAGAGATAGAGGGTTTAGGAGTAACCCAGGATCAAATGGAGGGGAGCAATGAGGAGGCGGTTGAGGGAGTATCAGGCGCACGAAATGGCGTCCTCGCGCACGTGGGTGTAGCGGCACCAAATTTAGCCGCGGCCGTGGTCGCGGTAGCCGAACCCAAGATGCCAATGAATTGGAACCTGTTTATGAAACAGATGATGGCCTTTATGGTAAAAACAGACGATAATTTCAAAGGGATGGAAAACAGGATAGGGGGCCAAATGGGGGTAATGGGGAACCGGATGGATGCTCAGAGTGAGCAATTGGGGGTAATGGGAAGCCAAATGGGGGTAATGAGGGACGGAGCGAGGGCTGATAGTGAGCGATTGGGGGGCGAAATGGGGGGCAAAATGGGAGAAATGGGGGAACGGCTAGAAGCTAAATTTGAGGGGTTAGACAATGGGTTAGAGGGGGTGAAAAATGGGTTAATGGGGTTAGAAAATAGGATGGAAGACAAATTGCGGGAAATAGGGGAGCAATCCGCCCGGGAAATCGAACAGATGGGGAACCAGATGGAGGAGATACGACGAGGTGTAAGTGAGGAGGTCTCTGGGCTACGCGAGGAGGTAAAGCGAGGTGAGAAGCGTATGGAGAAAGAAGTGAGGAATAATACGGCTAGGTTACAGGGGGGAATAGAGGATCTGACGAAGGGAGTAGAACAGCTGACAGTCGGACAAAGGGAACTAGCGGACCAAGTGGAAAAGAACACTGCAATCATCGGGGGTTTGAAAGCGACACAAAAGGACATTAAAAACGAATTAATAGCGACGCAGAGGCAATGTCAGATGGTACGTGAGGAACTGACAATGAGGGTGGACGAGGTGACAGAGATAATGGAGACGAAGGACCGAGAGGTGAGGAAGCACATAGAGACGGTCACGGTAGCCTTAGAGGACGAACTTGAGGAGACGCACCGAGAAATAAAAGAGGTTAAACAAAAATTAGAGGAAGTGGAAGAAGAGGTGAGTGAAATTAAGAAGGGACGAACAGAAACTAAAAGAGAAATCCAGGAGGAGGTGATGGAATATGTGCAAGGTCGGTGCTCAACTCATAATGTGGTGCTCACTAACCAAATAAAATGTTTGCAGGTGGCAAAGGAGGTGCGGAGACGATGTACGGAGGTGAGTGGCAATGTATATGATGTGAGGAAAGCTTCAGTCGGCTTGGGGATTGGTTTGGATCCGGGTGTTCGTGAGAGGCCGTTGGTGAAGTGTGCGACAGGTCAGGTGTGCGAAAAAAGAGGTGTGCGAGAATGTCCGACCATGGGGTGTGTGAGGAAAAAGTGCATGCCGAGGAGTGAGTGTGCCGTCAAGAGTGAGTTGGTCGAAGCGCGTGTGCGAGGGGGCACAGGGAAGCGCGGTGTGGTGAGTGTTACGGAGGAAGTAACGAAAAAGTGTGCGCAAGAGGATGCGCGAGAAAGGTGTGTAACGGACGGGTGCATGGGGAAAGCGCATGCTGTCAAGAGTAAGGGAGAATGCATGCCTGTGGTGAGTGTTACAGAGGGTGTAATGGGAAAATGTGCGGTAGAGTGTGCGCGAGAAAGGTGTGTAACGGACAGGTGCATGAGGAAAGAGTGCGCTGTCGAGAGTAAGGGTGAGTGCGCGACCGAGAGTAGAGGTGAGAGTAGTGAGAGTGACAAGGAGCGTGAGTTGGTTATGACAGGTGAGCGAGGATGTACACCTGGAATGGAAGGATGCACACCTGGAATGGTAGAGCGTGTGTGGGAAGGCACATTTGAGTTGGTAGTGAGGCACGTGGTTGGGTGTGCGAATGAGAGCACACCTGTGATTGTCACAGAGGAAGTGACCGAGGAGGGGGCGCGAAGAGGTGTGTTGGTGAGGTGTGCGACCAACGAATGTGTGCCAAAGTGTTCGGTGGTCAGGTGTGTGACCAAGGCTGGGAGTGGAATGAGTGTACCGAGGTGTGTAAGGAAAGGTACGAGGAGCATGGAGACGGCTGGATGTGTGAGCAAGGAACGGGCTGCGGGGTGTAAGAATCCAGGTGAAGCGTCGACGGTAACCGGGTTAGAGGTTAGAACGACTTATAGCCGAATCGGGCCCTCGGTGCGCGTCGGGCAGCTTCGCGTGCCGCGAGGACCAGCGGGGATCCGAACCACGGCGGTTTCGAAAGAACCGCCGTACGCGATCCACGCTGTGCCTCGCTTGGAACGGCCGCGTCCGGGCTCCACTAGGCGGAGCTGGCAGCTGGATAGGAAGGGTCGTTATGGCGACCACGTTTTGTTGAGACGTGCCGGCAGGTCGAGATCGGGACATTGGATGGCTCCACGCCGAGGTGGTGCGTGGGATCTCGGCCCGGGTAAGCCCCCGCCCCTGCCCCGAATGCGGGACGCATCCGGCCGCCGGCACAAAAGAAGCCGCGTTCATTGCTCGGCTGTACGAAGCCGAGCTTTAGAAGGGAATTGGCGCACCGAGAGGATGTAATAAGTAGACGGGTGATGATAGTGTTTCGGCCCCGAAATTAGAAAAAGGCGAAATTTGATGATTGGTACGATGATTGGCAAATTTTTGATTTGTTGAAATTTGATGTGCAAAATTGGTAGTGAGAGACCCCCGATGTGGTGGGATGGCAAATCCACCATCCCTCACAGTGGGGCAAATGCGCTATAGCTTATGGGGTGTATGGCAGTGAAAACTAGCCCGGGTGGGTTAGGTTATATTGTAGGGATCTAGCGAAGATGACATTAGGTGACGTTAAGGTTAGTTAGTGACTGATACCTGTAGGGGGGACGCAGGTAGATTAGTGTGGATGATAATGACGTGGGAGCGCAATAGTTTAAAGGGACGACTGGGAAGCGCAAGTTTCAGAAGGGAGTAGTTAGCTGAGATGATGCCGTGTGTTTGAAGATTGAACAGGTGTGATTGAACAGGTGTGATTGAACAGGTGTGATTGCACAGGTGTGCAACTGAACAGGTGTGTGGAGCAGTGTATGAGTGAGTGATGATGATGTGTATTGTGATGACCAAATGGTCCAGGAAGAGGAGGAGGGTGCAGGTGGCACCAGGTATGATTGTACAGGTGTGCAACGACAGGTGAATGGAGGACAGGTGTATGGAATAAATGGTATGGAGTATTGGAATGGATGGTCGTGGAGTGAGTATGGTGGAAACTGTGGAGTGGAGTGGATGGTGCGAAGGTGTGAATGGGGGAAGAGTGGACCCCCATCACGGATACCCGGGGCGGGTAGTGTAAGTGTTAGGTAGAGGGTATAGGTAAATTGTGGTTGGATATTGGCATCTGTGGTGCGGGTGAAAGAATGGTCTTTGGATGGGTGCATTAGTGTTGTGGAAATGGCTGGGCGTGTAGCCTGTTAGTGTGTGTAGTTGGTTGGGCGCTCCACCACTGTGAGGATGTCGGCCAGGTGAGGCCGCAGGTGGGCTCTGGGAGCCGGTAGTAGTTGTTGTGGATGGGGCCCGAGGATCCGGAGGACGGACCCGGGTAGCCCAGTGCCAGCGGGCACCATGGGGTGACAGAGCCAGGAGGGGCTGTCCCCAGTTAGTTAGGTTAGGGTGAGGAGCGAGGTAAGCTCGGGTGGCAACTGCAGTGGTGGAGGTGTGCAGGTGGGTAGACCTGCTGGGAGAGCTACACGTCGCAGCCCAGAAATTGTGCGAGGGCACCGGGAGATGAATCGGGGGAGTGAGACCCCAAATTGAGAAGCACCACAGTTTGGTCAATGGGAATGGGTTTTTAGAACCCATAGTGTAAGTTGGCCAATGGATTGGCAGGGAGAGACCCCGGGTAGTGTAAAGTGTGTTAAAGTCATTTAGAAAGTAGTTAGGATGAAGTCTCCTCGCACCATCTGCATCCACTCACCTGAGGTGACAGGTACTCCACACCATGCCATGTTTTGTTATTTTTACTGTGCAAATGTTTGGATGGTGAGACGCATCATGACGTGGGTGTGACATTGTGCTTTGATGTTCCATCTCTGCCTCCTTATGAGGATTGATGATGAATTTGGTGATGGCAAATTTTGAAGTAGAGGGATTGTGGAGACGAATTTGGTATAGGGGAAATATGGGGAAGACGTGACAGTAGTGACGAATTTGTAAATGTGTAGATTTTTGTACATATGGGGTAAGGGCAAGGGTAGGGTAGGTGACAGGGGGGTGACGTACGGTAGGGACGAGCTTTCTCACTTCGCCCTCCGTACGCATTTCGCCTTGCATTGCCTTATTGATGTGTACCCTTGTGACCTTACCCCTCGCTCAATTGTCTTTCCCCTTTTGTCTCCCACATGACCTGTGCGCCGTTGGGCGCCGAGGGGAGCGTGCGTGGGTCGGCCATTGTGCGCCCGAAATTCCCAGAACCAGCTGTCTGCATCGATGCATCACATTATGGACCACATGTCTGTGGCCGAGCACCACTTATGGACCCCATGGGTTGGGGCATGGCCCCTCTGCTGGAACCGGCCATGAGGGCCTGAAATCTTGCTGGCGGACCTTGGCCACAGGGCACCGATGCCCCACAGGTGAACCACACTAGTCGGCCCTGTGGGCCATAAATAAAATAAATAAAAAGGACACATTGGGTGCAAGTTTTAATACAAATAGGCCGCCAGTAAGCAAAGCAAAAGAATGACAACATCTGGAAGAACAAATAATAATAACCAGCAGAGGGAGCCGAAGAGCAATAGACCACCTGCAGGGTTAGGGGTTGTTGAATTTATTTTATTGTTGAACATTGATGAACAATGGTGACTGCACCGATTGGTGCTTGGGTGCTTGTATTGGTGCGTTTTTGGGTGTGTTCATGGTGCGTCGATGCAGAGCAGACTGTCTCCCCCCCCAGAAAGAACAATCACAGGTCCTGGGTTAGTTTGGTAAATAAAAATAGCGTCATTGTAAATAATGCTTCCCACCGTCAGTGTATAGTTTGAAGACCATTCCGCAATTCGGTTAACTGTGGGCGTAAGTCTGTTAGGCAGGGTGCAATGGAGCAGCGGGACACATTTATTTATGTTTTAAAACTGTCGCACTCAGGGTCAGGTTAAAAGTAGAGGGAACTACACCTACGTGTCACACTAAAAGTAAAAGTTGTAGGCCCGGGACGTGCCTAAGAGGAGGAGGGTGCAGTGTTGCGGATATGAGGACTGTATATTTTTTTTGATTGTGTTGTATTGTGGTAAATTGGTGTGAATTATTATTATTGTTGTTATTGTTATTCTGTGCCTCCTGCCTCCGGAGCTGTGTAAAGATCAAAAGGGCGTTCCATAATTAGTCCACAAGCATACACGTCAGCCAATCATAGAATATCCATGTTCGATAGTTATATCTTATTCTGTGTTTTAGGATAAGGCTGTGTCTCCCATTAATAGAAATACTCCATTGCACCAGTGAAAGAGATAGATTCCCTTCATTCCCACTCCCAAAACTTCCATTCCCATTCCCAAAACCTCCCTTCCAAGTGCCTTCCGCATTTTGGGCGGTTTTCTTCAACCACCATTGGCCACGAGGTAGGGTTGGGGAAGAAAGGCGTGTCTCCACCTCGTCATAGAGGGGAGGAGTGAGCCAGCCCCACTCGACCAACCATGAGCCAGGGGTTCGGCTAGAGAGGGCGGAGGAAGAGCGATCGGGGAGGTTCACAAAGGTTGAGGGGCGGGGGCCTATATAACCCAAGGCAGGGCATGTCCAGGGAGAGATGCGTTTTTACAGAGGAGAGCAGAAGACAGAAAGGCCTGGAGTTGGTCACAAGGAGTTGGTCTGAGTTGGTCTGAGTCGGTTGCCTGAGGAGGGTCAGTGGTTGCGTTGGTAAGGAGTCGGTGGTCAGTTGGTTGCGGTGAGGAGTCGGTGGTGAGGAGTGAGAGAAACAAGAAAGAGTTGAGGGTTTGGACCAGACGAGTGGGACAAGGCCTGGCAAAGCACGCGACGAAAACAGCAGCCAAAACAGCAGCCAAAACAGCAGCCAAAACAGCAGCGTGGGGCCTGGCCTGAACGGCGGCTGCTAAACGCGCCGGTTGTGCGGCGGGACCCCCTTGGACCTCCCTCTCCCTCCAGCCATCCACATCCTGCCATTCCTGCAATTCCCCGCGTGAGTCAGTGTCTTTTGTTTGTTCTGTCCTGGGTTAGTTAAGTCTGTAGATAAGCTAAAATTTGCACTGTGTCACCTGCGTCTTATGTGTTGTAAATAAAACTTGATTGCTTGCTTTTTGCTTGTGTGTAAATAATAATAAACCCAGTCACTCTTCTGTCCGTCTTCTCGTTTTATTCCTTTTCCTCTTTGCATTCGGTCGTTTTAGTCTTTTCCAGATTGGGCAGCTACGGTGCGATACGGCCAAAGTTCGGGTGGAATCGGGTAAGTTTGTTAGGTCGCGGTCACCAACCGCTCGGTCTACAACATCTAACCGCGATCTGTAACAATATGTATGTGAAATAAAAGCTACTTTGTGTGTAAATGTAAAAGTGAAAATATAAATGTTAACAATCAACTCAGAATCATGAAAAACCCTTATTTGACCCCTCATAAGTTACTTAAGGGCCGATTAAAAAAAATAAAAATTCTCGAAAATAATTTTTCGGTACCCGAATTCAACAGCTTTTTTTCTGGGTTTCCCACGGGAGTTGAACTTCAACATTTTAACACATGTTATTACACACCTTTACAAACATATTGGTGAAGAAATTTTTTGGTAACAATTTAGTTAACAGATTTGTGAAATATCTCATAAAATGCCCTTACTATTTAGACAGATTATCAAATGTACAAATTCAATTTAAAGAAAAAATATTTTCAACGAAGAACTTATAAAAATAATTGTTATCAACATGAATCGATTTCAGTTTCCTTAAAAAGTACAATTATACCCTTGTAAATAACCCTAAAATTGTAATCAATTTGTGAGGATAAAGTATACCGCACATAATGATTGCATAATAACAAAACAAGAAATATATATTTAAATTACCTCCGCGAAGGTATCGATGGATGGAGCTGATGTTTTTACCCCTGTCTGGTTGTTATGTCCGTTTGTCTCGTTTGTTATTTGGCAAAAAATTTTTTTTTACAAGTATGTTGATCACACCGGTTTGTGTGTGTTTGTGTGTCTGTCCGC
Organism: Myxine glutinosa; assembly: GCF_964187855.1. Classification (NCBI taxonomy): domain Eukaryota; kingdom Metazoa; phylum Chordata; class Myxini; order Myxiniformes; family Myxinidae; genus Myxine; species Myxine glutinosa. The sequence goes on from NC_136268.1 coordinate 88,188,218, forward strand.
TCACTTATACTTGCCTAAAGGTCACAATTTTAAACCGATCGTCACGAAACTTCACCAAATGGTGAGGTTGATGGTCCAACATAATCATGTTTATTTTTGAGGTCAAAAGGTCAACATAGGCCAAATGTCAACCACTTTTTTTTCAAATTCCTAAAATCCTCAATTGTCATCCGATTTACTTGAAATTTGAATAGGATTTGCATATCAGCTGACTGAATTCAATCATCAACTATTTTTAAGATCAACATAGGCCAAAAGGTCAACATAGGCCAAAAGGTCAACATAGGCCTCGGGTTAACCACTTCTTCCAAATTTCTAAAATCCTCAATTATCATCCGATCGACTTGAAAGTGGAATATGATTTGCATATCAGCTGACTGAATTCAACCATAAACTATTTTTGGAGATCAACATAGGCGAAAAGGTCAACATAGGCCTCAGGTTAACCACCTCTGCCAAATTTCTAAAATCCTCAGTTACCATCCGATCGACTTGAAATTTGAATCGGATTTGCATATCAGCAGACTGAATTCACCCATAAACTATTTTTGGAGATCAACATATGCGAAAAGGTCAACATAGGCCTAAGGTCAACCACTTATTTCAAATTTCTAAAATCCTCAATTATTTTATCATCTGATAGACTTGAAATTTGAATAGGATTTGCATATCAGTAGACTGAATTCAACCACCAACTATTTTTTAGATCAACATAGGCCAAAAGGTCAACATAGGCCTAAGGTCAACCACTTATTTCAAATTTCTAAAATCCTCAATTATCATCCGATTAACTTAATATTTGCAGACAATTTGCATATCAGGTCACTGAATTCAAACACCAATTATTTTTTGAGGTCAAAAGGATGCTCTACTTTGTTTTTGAGGCCATTCTACTTTGTTCTCTTTTTCCACGTGTCGTTCTATGAGTGATTTTTCATTTGTTTATTTGAGTGAGAGCAATAATTCACTAACACTTTCAGCTATCTTCGTTCAACTTTACTAGAGGATTCCGATGGACAAAAGTGAGGCTGTCAATGTTTTTTGACGACATAGGTCAATGGTCGAGGTTCTCTTGTTTATCCGGGCCATATCACAGCCATCCTTTGAGCTTGGAAGCTGAAATTTGGGCACAATAGTGAACTAGTGCTTTGGCAAAAAGGTATTTTTTTCTTTTTAAATTAATCAATTAATTGATTGATTGTTATCGATTTATTATGTACTTTTTTTTTTCTCATCTGGGCAATATCCGAAGCACCTTTTGAGTTAGGAAGCTGATTTTTGGACATGACACTGACCAAGTGATTTGGCTGTAAAGGGTATTTTTGATTTATTGATCAATCAATTAATTATTCAATCAATTATTAAATTTTTCGATTGATTGTTTCATTTTCAAAAAGTTGCAGATTCGGATGAAATAACGGTGTTTAGGTATGATATTAGCCAAATTGATTAATAAATTAATCATTTTAAGATGACCACTTATTTATTTTAATTACGCAATGAATCAATTAATTATTTATTATCTCGATTTTCGTCATACCTGTCAAGCTACTGCCTGATGCCTTCCTGTTTATTGTCTGTTTGTATGTTTGCTTGTGAACAAGATATCTCAAAGTTGTGGACGGATTATGACAGGACTTGGTGGATGTGTTGGGAGGTGACAAGAACAAGCCGATTACATTTTGGTTCAGGTCCAAATCCAGATCGGGTTCATCAGTGGGATACAAAACGTAAACTGTTCAACCTGGTGGAGGTGTGCACTCTAACGAGTGCCGTTCTAGTTTTTATTGTAATGTTCGTGTTGTGAATGTTGGAATAAAGTTGATCTGTGATCGGACAAGCAGAGGCTGAAAATTTCCTTTCGTTCAAAGTTTGAAATTTCTTTGATTAGCGCTCTTAATCCAGTTAATTAATCAGCACAATGAGAGGGGTGAGTATTGCTGACAAGTTGGACTAGAGGTACGCAAACTCGCCTCTAAGCTGTCTAGCCGAGGTTTGAATCCAGACCCAGCTATAAACTGTCAGTTTGGTGATTCACAAGCAGGATGATTCATCAGTGTGTTGTGTTGTGCCCTTCGGATGGACTTTAAACTCTCGGCATTAGTTGGTGGCGTTAAAGATCCCACGGCACATCCTTCTCAAAGAGTGGGCGAGCTATCGCCAGCAACCCGAACAAATTCCAAATTCCTGCGCTAACCTTAGTCGAACGTCAGGCGTGGCCAGCCGGTTCGTGAAAGACTTGGTCCAAGCTTACCCCCCAGCCAAACCCACAAGGTGGGAATAATTTGCAACTTTTAAAGAAGAAAAAGAGGGGTGCATATTGTGGCCACATATATATATATGTATATATATATATATATATATACACACACACACACACACACACACACACACACACACACACACACAAACGACCGTTTATCTAGCTGGGTATTGATCCGAACCAGCCAAGGCAACACAAGGACAAGTCCCTCTAGGCTCAAGCTCGAGGTTACCCTGCCAGATCTATATCATGTGAACCATTTCAATTAATTCACTGGATCGGTGGACTAATCAATGATGCCACGATTCACGGTATTTGAAAGCATTTTTTTCCGCTAAATTCCTTCACAAAACAGGCGATAACTCTGCTAAGAAAATAACACCGAGGGACGGATTAAATAAAGACCTCGGGGGAAGGAAATGGTATCACAGACACGTGTCTCTGCACCCGAGAACAAAACCGTAGAGGCTCACGGGAAATTTGCCACGTGGAAGAAGTGCGCATGCGCATGCGTCACTTCCACGGCGGGCATGACGTGGGTGGAGCTGTATCCGGAAGTAGTGGAGTTTGGTAGCCTTCATCAATTCCGGACGTGTGGAAAATAGTCGTGTCAGTGATTTTGTTTTCTTTTATCGCGAGTACCGCGTTGGGCAGCCATGATCGCTGCATGCGTACTCAGGTAGTGACACGGTCCTTAAACGGTGGTGGCACTTCCCACCGGTACCTTTGAGGCCTCGGTGGCCTCTGGAATTCTGATTAGTGTCAGGATCGCAGTGTGTTGGGATTATGGATAAGCAAGTGCAGGGGAAAAGAAGGCGCGGCGGGGTGAGGGATCCCGGAGAGATTGCGACTCCTCTGTCCTTGACGAGTCAGCACCAGAAACCCTCCGTGAACGGTGAGCATTGGGGCTTGTGGAGTAAAGGCCGTAAATGAAAAACCTATTCCCACTGTACACATCTTGGGGATTTGGATCTGTACTTGTGAACGAGGGATCGCCCACGATTGGATATAAATTGATACAGTGCTCGAGATGTGTCCAATGTCCGGGGTCACGTCTTCTGTCCAGGTGTACATTCCTTCTCTCTCCTCTTATTCCGAATCTGTTGCTTTTTTCTTTTTTTTCTTGGCATCAGCCCCAGTGTTCTGGGGACGTGGCCCTTGCCCGACATCACGAAGCCGCGTCAGCTACGCCGATTACTTTGTGTGTAGAGAGTTGGTTTGGTGCTTGGTAGACTCGGCGGTGTAATGCGCAGAGGGTTCGCTTCGAGTCTGGGAGGTCTGGGGTTCGAAGCCCTGCTGAGTCGGACCGAAAAGTTTTAAAACGTTTCAAAAATGTGCTGCTTCCTTGCCTCAGCATTTAAAAGGATGGAGCACGGGCAAATAACCATAGGTTGGCAATCATTGCACTGGCTTTGATGAACCTAATGCTCTCCTGCACTGAAGTTCCTGTAAGAAACTAATGTTATTATTAATAATAATTAACATTAGTAATAATCAAAAGACCAAATGCTGTGAACCCTTTACGTTATTAATACTATTATTATTATTTCGTATGCAGCCTGTGGCTCCTGGTTGCATCATTGATGGGAGTGTTGCTGTGCCGCTGATGCAGTGCCCCCTGTTCCCGGTGGCTGGTACTCATTTTGCCGACCTCTGAAGGATGAGAGGCTGAGTCAACCCACCTGGTGTTATTTAACGTCATGACAGGGGCTCAAACTCACGACCCTAAGATCTTAAGCCAGCCATCTTTACCGTTAAGCCAACACCAGGCTTAACCCTTTACATCCGATTTCAACCTCGCACTGTTCAAACCAAAAAAAGGAAATTGTAATCTACAATGATAAAAGTGTGTGTGTGCGCGTGCGTGTGTGCGTGCGTGCGTCTCCTGCATAACTTCAAAACCACGACACCTAGCAGCCCCAAACTTTGCGTGCATACTTCTCTACCTCCAAAGGATTGCACGAATGAAAACTGGGTGCTTGGGTGTGTTTTTGAAGACCATTTACGCTAACAGGCTTATCTTTGGTCAGCCTGCATTCAGGTAGCTCAGCTTGGGGTCTTAATTCCACCATTTTGGCCGCTCAACTCAAGTATTTGTAGCCTCGACAGGTTGGTTTCTGTACAAGAAAGCTTGATATCTACGAATGGTAATATAGCTGATCTACATACCTACTATCACTATTCCTCAGTACATTGCAATGCTTATAAACGCCAGTGTTCGTGCGTTTATTTAATTTCCGCAAAGCTCGAGAATCTCTTCATCTGAACGGAATTTCAAATTTTTAACTGCGGAATTGACTTCAGCAGCAGTTCCGACTTGAAGTGTTAATTTGTCTAATTCGGACATTGTGGGACACTTCTGGCATCTCAGCACTATTGTTGGAGTGATTGCTTGCATCTTTTGCAAGTCATGGCGATACAGTAGAAAGCGCTCCCTTTTTGTTTTGTTATATTATGATGAAAAGATGAACTGATTAGATTTCTGCATCAAAGGTAAAGGTCAGAGGTCATGTCAGGTAAAATGTGATACTTGAGATCAGCTGAGGGGATTTGAATCATATTTGGTACAAGTTATAATGATGTAATAATGTGGGAGGAGGCATATCGGTCGACGTCACAATGTCTAAGAGTGCCGTTCAATTTTTTACGGCATAGCTCATAGGGCAAAGTAGTCTCGAACAGGTTATATGTCCGTATGTATGGATGTCCCTCACAAACGTACACCAATCAGAGCTGAGGATCTGGTCACATGACATGGATGATGTGATGTGATTACGTCTGTGATGTCATTACGGCATACGATGGCAGACTCCACAAACCACCATTTTGATTTATATGCAGTTCAGGCTGAACGTATTGCCGAACCTGTCATATATCACAATCGCCTTGCTCTACCTTTACGTTTTTTCCTTCAGTGTGAAACACAAATAAACCGATTGTTAAAATGGTCATCAAATATCAAAAGCATCGGCGTTTCGGTTCTTCCAATGACACTGTACGTATAGGCATTAGGCTTCATGCCTTCATGCCTCACCTTCAGGCCGCTTCAAACAAATTGGCCCACGTTTCTTAATACAGTGGTGTCGTTTTTGTAATAATAATAATAATAATAATAATAACATTAATAATAATATAGTAAATATAATCGTACCACTGCAATCCTTTGTCGTGACTGCAAGGTTACTGGATTGAAGCGGTGTATTGTTGGTTCATTGTTTACTCGAAACGTATAGAATAAACCAGTGTCTCAATGCAATCTCTTCACTTCTATGGTGACAAACAGCTTAGACTTAGAGACTTAGAATACTTCAAACTAATTTAATACTTACATTATTTGCTAACTGGTATCTTCACCAAAGTCATACTATCCCCTTCAAGTAAAGTATCAAACAAGCCCGGCTACAGCCTTTAAAACCTGTATTTTATTTTGATTGAATTATAATTATATACTTGAACATTAATAATAAAAAAAAATAACCACCTTTAGAGGCAATTTTTCCCCGCAAAGCAGGGGTTGGCCTTTTTCGGGAACCGTGGTTGTTGTTGTTTTTCGGTCCCCTTTTTGAAGCAATGTTTTACGGCCGGATGCCCTTCCTGTCGCCAACCCTTTTTGCCGCCTTTAACGACAAACAGGGAATTACCAGTGAACTGGTACTCAATTAGCCGACCTCGGAAGGATGACAGGCTGAGTCAATTCCCCTGGCGTTAATTCAGCGATCGACCGGGATTCAAACCCAGGATCCTTGGATCCTAAGCCGGCACCCTAGCCGCTAGCCCAACACCAGGGTCAACATTATAGAATGAACATTATAGAACACAAATCGCCTTCTTGGTATTTTCAAAACCCTTCCATTTAGCAGTAGTACTTGAACAAAATATTGCGCCATATGTCATCTTGGCCAATCAAATTTGCCGCTCGCACTCTCAGTGTTGAGGAATATCGAGATTCAGACAAAATTGCGGTTCATAGGAAATATCGATTGTCCTCAAACGTAACGCAAGAGCTGAAAAGACCCTTCCCATTTCCTTTTTCTCAAGACTGCGTTGGGTAAGGTGTTCTATGAATTCTCTAGCTGAGAGAATGGCTCGCTGCTTGAAGCTATTCGTTAATTTTCCCCAATGTCTGCCATAGCTTGTGAAAATATCGAGGAAACAACACAATCGGAGTTTGAAAGGTCCTCTGGATTATTCCTGTACGACCAACCTGGGGTCATTAAAAGTCAGTCGAGTGTAACTGTCTTCTTTAAGCCACTTGCGATTTGAGTCTGTCAGCTTGTTTTGCTGCTCTTTAGTCAGCATTCATAAAGTGTACCTCATTGCCTGATTACCTCATTCATTCAGCTACAAACTGTCACCGTCGTGTTTCACATGCAAGGCAATACGTGCATCGTCTCTTGGATGGACGCTAAGCTGTTCGTCCATTTTCTAATCCTCACCTCTAACCGCAAGTCCTTTCTAATCCTCACCTCTAACCTTAATCCTCACCTCTAACCTCACCAATAACCTCTAATCCTCACCTCTAACCAATAACCACCAATAACCAATAACCAATAACCACCAATACCAATAACCAATAACCAATACCAATAACCAATAACCAATAACAACCAATAACCAATAACCAATAATAACCACCAATAACCAATAACGTCTAACCAATAACCACCAATAACCTCACCTCTAACCTCATCAATAACCTCTAATCCTTTCTAATCCTCACCTCTAACCACCACCAATAACCTCTAACCTCACCTCTAACAATCCTCACCTCTAACCTCTAACCTTTCTAATCCTCACCTCTAACCTTAATAACGCAAGTCCTTTCTAATCCTCACCTCTAACCGCTGTCCTTTCTAATCCTCACCTCAAATTCCTCACCTCTAATCTAAAGGGGGCACTGCATCAGCGGCACAAATGGCATGCAAACCTGCAGCCACATGCTGCATATGAAAGCAGAATAAGATCCCACCACTCACATGATGCGGAGTCCCTTTGTGCAACTCGTCTCGGATAATGAAATTGGTCAGGGCACTGGCACGCAATGTCCTTTTAAAAATGTACTTTAGGGTATTCCACAACCGCAAGCTTAATGCAGCTTAGATACCTGGCTTTACATCCTCATCCAAAGGGCAGCATGCTATGAGATAAAGCGCCTAATGCTGCCATTTACCAGAACGGCGGTTTATATTTCAGTCAGACTCCTTCCATTGGGTTTGAACTCCATCTGAACAACTCGACATTAACCAAGTTACCAATGGAGCTGTCCGATATTCCTCCATGTTTTTTCCCCAGATTTCTTGTGGCAAATTGCAGTTGCCTTGACAAATTGCTTTGCAGCAATGTAAAATGATGGGTTTTTTGAGGAAAAACAAATACATTGTGTGTCCTTTAAGCCTTACATGATCATGCAATTGACTTTGGTTATTCATATGGGCTTGATTGAGTGTTCGTATGCTCAGTTCAATGTTTATTTATTTATTTATTTTTCCTATTCTAGGTCCACAGCAGAAACCTGCAACCACTTTGCAAGGCCATTTCCCACTCCAGAGTTCTCAAGCGCACACAGGACATCTACCGAGTGGGGGCAACTTTCCACCTTACCAACAGATTCCACAGCCAGTGAACTATGCTGCTTCACAGCCATTTTTGAGCTGTACACCACAAATTCCCACTACATTTCAAAGCGCTGTGCCATCCCATACTCTGCACACTGCTTCGCATGGCACTTTGCCACCGGCGGCTCTTGGATTAGGTGATTTGGATGCAGCCAGAAACTCACCATTGACCTCACAAGACTCGACAATAGATTATTCTCAAGGACCCAATATGATAATGAGGTCTGAACATCAGATTGCAGCAAATACTTGGGGTCTGCAACCTCACAGGACTTCTGCCATGGTTCCTGAAGCGCATAGTATGAAGGCAACGGGACAAGTGGTTTCTAACTCCATTTCCGCAGAGTCAAATCCTGTTCCCTTGACAACCATTTCTCATCCCTCTAAGTCATCCAGTCATATCTCTAAACCTTTGGTAGCCATTTCCTCTGCTCCTCTGGCACCCTTTGATTTGCGAACTCAGGTAGGCATGGTAGCACATAACACTGGACCTGGTCTTGCTACAATGAATTCTGATGTTAGCCATAATGTTGATGGAATTGAAAGCCCACATAAATCCCTCGGTAAGCCCATGGTTTCAAATCCTTTGATTCAACAAGATGGACACTCTTCGCAGTTTTATCCCGAACCTTCAAACTTTGGATGTTCACCACAGACCTCTATAAATTCTGTGTCCCCTTGGCCAAGGCCACCTCCAGAAAATTTTGGAACGATAGTCAGGCAGCCTCCTACCTATTGCCAGCCTGCAGCAAGCCATCTCCCTCCGAGACCATTGCAAGCCTCGTATCCACCAGCGTCTACTTCCACCACACCTGGTAAGCCATATTCTCTTTTGGGTTTCAAAAACATTTGCCAACTACCAGGGCATTCAACCATCTATTTACGTACATTCTTCTCTGAATATTGTAAATGGCTATCAATATAACGAGGTAGAAGAAGAAGAACGAGTTTTGGTGGAGGTTCTAAATTTAGAAAAAGAAGAGAATGGTGGATGATTCTAGAGAGCTTTGGATAAGGGTGATGACTAGAAAAGGTGGATGAAGAGGTATTTCGAGGTGTGGTTGTAGTGATTTGCAAATTTTGGGAATTTTGCGTAAATCTATAGATGCCTCTTAATTTTGCTGCAGTGCATTTCAATATAAGGGTGCCAGGGTTCATGTTATAGGTAACCACTAGAGAAAGGAGGGATCACAAACTGACGGAGCGTTTTCAGGTTATGTGTGATGTTGAGACTTGAGGTTGGGGAATTTGTAAATGGGTTGTCAACGACGATTTGGGATTGCATTGATGAAGGGCACATTACAAGTATTGAAATGACTTTGTTATTGGTTTGTCGTCGATATGAGTCGAAAGCGATTCTTTTCTCGTCACTAGTGTGACAGCATTGGACCAAATTTTCATTGATCTTAACGGCCTTGTAGCATACCTGCCTGCCGTACTGCTTGAGCATTAGATTGTCTTTCACCAAGCCCAGATGTGCATGAGCCGGGGGGGGGAGGAGAGTGGATGGTAGGTAGGGAGGGGCAGAGGCGAGGAAAGAGTGGAGTGGAGTGGAGTGGAGTGGGGGAAGGGGGATTATATGCTCTTTATTATTGTATTACTAGTGGGGTCACCCGTGGGAATCCCACGGGCATGGATGTGTGTGACATTTGGTCAACTTCATTTAGATGCTGCACATTCAGTTTTACAAACTGGTTACTGGAAATTTATCAGATCCACAAATGATGTCATCTACACAATGTATTTACTTCTGATAACATGTGAATGCATGTGCATGCACATGGGAAAGACAGTTTGAAATGTGTGATTACATCTCATGTAAAATGTGACTTTAAGAGCTCAAATCCTATCCCTCCCACATCACGCACACTGCACCGGGGAGTGGATCACCCACAGGGGAGTGGATCACCCACAGGGGAGTGGATCACCCACAGGGGAGTGGATCACCCACAGGGGAGTGGGTCATACACACACAGGGGAGTGCGCCACACACACACACACACACACACACACACACACACAGAAACTCGTGTGAAAACAAAAACAAAAAAATTAATAAAGATTTCACGATTTTATTTCCTGTAGCTCTGAAACACATTTTCTTTGGGCAGTGTATAATCGCTCCGAACGAAACAGGCATTACCTGGTTACAAAGTAAAAATAGATTAAAACCAAATGTTATTAATAAATATTGTATTCCATAGTTAGTTTACATTATTATGTACATTTTTGAAGTACTGTATTGTTTCATTCCATGGTTGGAAAAGAGTTTACTCGCTTTAAACAAACACTGTTATACACCCTCAGGAACATGGAAAAATATAATTAGACTTCTGTTCGATCCCGAAATTCAGTATTCAGTCGCTGTACTTTTACGAAGTAATAATATAAATAACGAATTCCTGGGAACGTTCTCTCCTCTCCTTCCCCTCTCCTCCTCTCGTTCCCCTCGTTCCCCTCTCCTCCTCTCGTTCTCCTCTCCAGAACACCTTTCCTACCAGTCAAACATGGAGGAGGTTCAGTGATGTTTTGGGGTTGCTGTGCTGTCTCTGGTACTGGGTGCCTTGAATGTGTGCATGGCATCATGAAATCAGGAGATTACCATGGCATTTTAGAGTGCAATGTTCAACCCAGTGTCAGAAAGATGGGTCTCAGTCGAAGGTCATGGGTTTTGCAGCAGGACAATGACCCCAAACACACTTCAAAAAGCACCCAGGAATGGTTCAAGACAAAACGCTGGACTGTTCTGAAGTGGCCAGCAATGAGTCCAGATCTAAATCCCATTGAACACCTGTGGGGAGATCTGAAAACAGCAGTTGGGAGAAGGCACCCTTCAAATCTGGGAGAACTGGAGCAGTTTGCACAAGAAGAGTGGGTCAAACTGCCAGTAGAGAGGTGTAGGAAGCTCATTCATGGCTATAGGAAGCGTGCTACCAAATATTAAGTCAAGGGTGTCAATAATTTTGTCAATGCCATTTCTTTTTCTTTTCTCATTTAAAAGGATATATTAAGTTCTGAATCAAAAATAAAGGTTCTGTAATTATTTACAGTGAAATTAAGACTTGTCGAGACCAAATCATTTCGGCAATTTCAACTTATTTTTAGAGGAAATTGCGGGACTAACTACTATTGGAACATCCCCTTTCGACCCATTAGACCATCTACCCTTTTTTGACGCACACCACACAAACATCTGTAGTCTTCTTGCAAAACACATACTATACTTTTTTCAGCAAGTAATGCATAATCTCTACCCACCCGGGGGGTGGTGGGCACTTTGCTAGTTGCTCAATAAGTCTGTGGTCTGAAATAAAGTATAAAGAAAAAGAAAAAGCTCGTGTTATACATTTTTTGGAGAAGAACTAAATGCAAACCTCATGTGATTATGTGCTGTAAGGCTTTATTGTAGACGAATAACTTTTCTTTGGGTCATTTGGCAACTTGTATATTCAGCCTACGCCCCATGGATTGGGTGTGTTATTGACACGGATTCTCGGTGCATTTCGATAATTTTACAAATCGTCTATCTGTAATCTTTCTACCATATATGTAATGAATATGTTAAACCTATTAATGAGGCCCAAACTGAAGTTTGTGTTTGCACAAGCATGCCAATGAGTTTTGTGCTGTTGTCTCTCAAGGATTGGAAGAGCTTAGTTAGCTTCTGCATTTTGCATCACTTGGATTTAGCGCATTAAAAATAATTCCACAATACTTGTATTGACGTTTTCGACCTCACTGCAAGGTAATTTACAGCCGAACTGTTTGTTGTTTTACTCGTGCGTGGTTCACGTGGATTTCACATGTGGGGGAGGGGGGGCGTTAGGGGGGAGAGGAAGGTTTCATTTTTCTGTTGTTTCAGAATTTCTTTGACTGCCCTTTGATTCCAGGAACACTTGGTTTATATTGTTGACGTGATGTTTTCCCTGCTTTGTTTTAGCAGCCAGCTCTGGGGTTAAGTATCTAGGGGATATCCCTTCTTCCCTCCTTGGAGCACCAGGTAACTGGGGTGTTTTTTAATTTGAATGTGCTTTCTGCTGCTTCTGTTAGTTTCTGAGGGTGCTGCAGCATGCTGAACTAACCTTACCTGATGTGCACAGTAGCTTTGCAAACTCACCACCAAAAAAAACCACCAACCTAACTCACGTGGTGCTGCAGGTACAGATGTCTTGAGCACATCTGGTGAGATTGGAATTACTTTATTCTCCAGGATTTGTATTAAAGTCTGCACCTTTCAATGCTACAAGTCTTGCCTGTTGATGTGTTGGTGTTGCTTACTACTCCCTTCCATGTTTCACTGATCCTGATCGTGTACCCTGAAAGTTGCTCGTTAGAAAGATGTTCTCATTGTGCTTTTACATTCTCACCAACAGGTCCTCCGAGGGGCTTTACACCCATCTCTCCTGGTTATGTAGATCACACTATGGTGGGTGGTGTTCCTATGGTTGCTGCTGCTGCTGCTCCTCATATTCACCATCCTCCTGGGAATGCTCCACTTTCTGTGCAACAGCCTCCTCCCATCTCTGGGACTGTAATGTCTGCTCCACTCCCAAATCCTGCCTACCAGTCACAGCAGGACTCGGCCACATACCTTTCTGGACCCGTTTCCACACAGCCAACGCCACTGAAAAGTGAGGAACTCGAGATTGCATCATGTGCTAAAGTCTGACTTGTTTGGCATATTTATAAAGTTGCTTGGAACACTGGCTCCCTACAGGAGTGGAAAAGGTGGTGGGTGTTTTGAATGGGGTGATTTTATGTTGAAGGTGATGATCCCAGATTTCGTAAAATATTCGCATGCACACTGCAAGCAACCAATCACCAAGTTTCAACGAAAAAGTTATTCGACTTTCACATGGAGTATGGGGAAAAAAACCCACAAGGGTTTAACTTTAAGCATCAAATGCAACTTCAATTAATCTTCAAGTCATTTCTGTGGATACGGTATGTCTTATCCGCGATTGGCTGTGGAGCACGTCATGTCGAATGGTTTGGGGTCTTTGGCTCCTGAATGAAAACTATGATGGTACATCATTCTGAGTCCCATTTGGCAGCACAATATGTCGTTGCATTTTTTTGCTTGTCAGAACAAATGGTTCAAAGGGATCTGTGATGTGTAAAGAGTATATACCTTTTCCCCATCCAAAACCTTGATCATAAGATGAAAACCTTGATCATAAGGATCAAAACATCGCCTTCAGTGGTGGAGGTGATGATAGGAGACATCGTTGTACTTTTCCGTGAATTGCTTGGACACGATTCGATGGACAAATCAACATGATATAGTATTTAAGTTTTCAACTTGAGATCCCAGCAATGTATGCTGTGGCCAGATGGAAATGCCAAACATGCTTGTTCAACATTGACGAGTTTGTGTGAGACACAACACTAGATCGTGTGGGATGGTAAATAGGTTTTGAACGTTTTGGGCAAAGAAAGCTATATTCCACAGAGGGAATATATGCTGCATACAAATGCTAATTGAAATGGGGATATTTCTAAAGTTTGTGGGCATGCTGAACAAATGACAAACTCCTGCCCAAACGACGTCTCGTCAAATGTCAGGCTTGGCCAGCCGATTTGTAAAAGACTTGCGTCAAAAACATTACCCAGCCAAACCCACAAGAAGGTAGGAATAATAGGAGTTATTTATGCAAATAACCCACCCCTGTTATAATCTGAACCTCGGGGGGGGGGGGGGGGGGGAGGAAAGTGTTCTAGGAAAATTTCAGGCCCATATCCGCACACCCCACATGCCAAGGATGTGTTCAGTTACCAAGTTTATTGTAGAGCATTCACCAAGTGACTTAAGCACTTAGCAAGCACTCCGGTTTTTTTTTTGTATACCAAGTCGAGGCTCGTGTAAGAATTAACACATAGAACATATAATAAAGGGAGCAGGTGACGAGAGAGGGAGGGGAAGGGAGAGGGAAGCACAACAACAGTAGGGAACAGGGACCTCGGGAGATCTGTGGAAGGGAGAGGGCTGGGTCGGGGTACACGGGATAAACAAGATGGAAACTACAGAGACTTTCAAGAAAGAAAACGGAATTTGAAGGAGGTTGATTAACGGGGATAGAAAAGATCACGGTTTTGGATGGGGGAATATAAGAGATGGTGGTGGACTTTCATTGGTGGTGGTGGTGGACTTGCCATTTGGTGGACTTGCCATTCAAAGCTATTGATAAACTGCTGTCTTGGCAAACGCTTGCCAACTGCTTGGGGACTGAACACACCCCAGCTTTCCTCTCCCCATGACTGGGAAATACACGATCTCCATATTTCCAGCAGTCGACATGGCTTCATTGTTAAGGGCCAACGATAGGCTCTTTTCAAATACAACTGCAGTAAATAATCAATTGACATTAAAATGAATATCTTGAGAAAGAGTTGTAATAATTTTATGTTTACTGTACCGATGTGTTCAAAACCAGTGTTTCCGGTACTGATGCTGCTCATCCATTAGAAATGTATAAATGCCCTGAAGGCTGTTGAATTTTTATATCATTCCACGAAATCATCCATACCATTACAAGTCCCTGACGTACAATGTCAGCTGTTAGTACAAGTAAGAGAAAACGTTAAAGTTTTACGGCTGAATTCAAACTCAAACTTTGCGAAAAAGGAGACTGATTTCTGGAGAAGAGGATGAGAGTGATGACAACATGCATTGCGACAGACCAGGGACGAGTTCTGTTATCAACCATCTCGCTGGCACTTGCCGAGCAAGCTGTTCCTTATCAACAGTTTTGAATGGAGTGCTTGCTTGAGTACTTAAACCACTTGGCGAGCGCTCGACAAGAAACTTGGAAGTTGAACACCCACCCGCACTTGCCGAGCAAGCTGTTCCTTATCAACAGTTTTGAATGGAGTGCTTGCTTGAGTACTTAAACCACTTGGCGAGCGCTCGACAAGAAACTTGGAAGTTGAACACCCACCCGCACTTGCCGAGCAAGCTGTTCCTTATCAACAGTTTTGAATGGAGTGCTTGCTTGAGTACTTAAGCCACTTGGCGAGCGCTCGACAAGAAACTTGGAAGTTGAACACCCACCCGCACTTGCCGACTCTGAGCTGCTTCAGCTGGTTCTCACAGACGCAGAAGACGAGAACTTTGTGGGCTTTACGGAAGATGATTTACTGGTCCCATAAACAGTTTTGGAATTATATGTGTCAGGTAAAATATGCGAAAGAGCTGTCATTAATGATATTACAATTAAACTTGCAAAAAATTAAAAAAAACTGCCTCTATCTCCTTGATAACTTAACTTGGTCTCCAGTGGTTATGTTCCATGCCGTATGGTGAAATACCGTATATTGCACAGTTAGAATATTTGGAGCTAATTTAACGTATAGCCCATGTTATTTTTGTGAAAATACAGTGATCGTTTTTGGAGAATGAACTGTTTTATCAATATTATTTATATAAAGATGGTACTATCTCTGCCAGGCTGGCAGAGGTTCATAAGTGAGGTTCGGCTCGGTAGTTCGATTGTGGGATTAATGCGGCGGGAGGGGGGGTTGAAGTGGTGGAAATGATGCAGAGATGGAAGTTGGAAGTGTTGTGTGTGCAGGAGACCAGATGGAGGGAGACAGGGTGAGGAGGTTGGTAAGAAGATACAAGCTGTTGCATACAGGTGGGGATGGAAGGAATAATGGCGTCTGAATAATAGTATCGGAAGAGATCAGCAAGCAGGCGGTTCGAGTGGAAATATGGGAGGATTGGATAGTTGTTGCATTGTGGTGATACAGAGGCAAATGCTGTGTGTTATGTCGGTATATGGGCCGCAAACAGGAAGGTCTGGGGTGAGAATCAGGAATTCAGGGACATACTGGAGAGGATGATGGGAATGGTTGAGATATAAGTGATGCTGTGCATTGCGAGGGACTTTAACATGTATGTCGGAGTAGCGGAGCTGGGTGAAGAGGAGTGTGTTGGTAAATTTCGTTGGGGAACAAGTAATAGAGAGTGAAGAGCTGGTTGCACTGGTGGCGAGGAATGGAATGGCCATAGCTGGTTCATTTTTGAAAATGAGCATGGAGAAGACAGGTGATTTGGGTCGGATAGCAGAGAAAATAAATGAATATCAGGTTGGAGGGGAAGGAGATCAGACAAGGAAATAGGTTTGAGTATCTGCGTGTAACAGTGACCAGGGATGGTAAGTCAGAGGCAGAGGTGTGGAGGAGGATTCAGGTCTGTGCGAATGGAGGAGGGCAGAGGGAGTAATGGCAGACATATTTCAAGGAGATTGAAAGGAAAGGTTCTGATGTCTTGTCCAACGCCGGCCTATATTTATGGTCTGGAGACGGTGGCACTGACAGAGAGACAACAACAGAGGCTGCAGGTTTGTAAGAACAACTGGGTCAGGAGAATTGTGGGAGCGAAGAGGGTGGATAGAAGGAGAATGGATAAACTGAGCAGATTGGTGTGCAGTTGAGCTTGATTGGGAGATCGGTGAAACGCCGGCTGAGATGAGCTTGGCATTTGGTGTGGATGGGGGAAGAGTGAATGGCAGGGAGTGGATATGTGGAGGGAACAAGGTAGGAGGAAAAGGGATAGACCACGGTTGAGATGGGCAGATTGTTTGAACAGGGATATACGTAAGGTGGGGGTGGTTGGAGGGTGAAGAGAGTTGGCTGAGGACAGAGGGAAGTGGAGGAGTTTTATGGTCAAGGTGGGGCAGGAGCTTGGTGCCATTAAACCTCACTCCTTATAAAGGGAAGAGGAGGAGGAGAAGAAGAAGTTGTCTTGACGTGAAAAATCATGAACTAATGAATTAATTGATGACCTGAACCTCACTCCTGTAATTTGTTTGTGTTTTCTTGATTGTCATTATTTCTTTAGTGCAGTCTTTTCCCCTTTTCGTTTTATCTTTAGCTAAACATCTTCTCAAAATGTGAATTGCAACGAATTTTGACTTAAGCAATGAAATATCCCTCAAGTGAATCCACTTTGCTCTGTTTTGCTGCTTTGTGGCAATTTTTTTTCGCCAGAGATGTGCTGTTGTTTATTTAAAAAAAAAAAAAAATTTTTACAATCCCATTTTGGTTTGTTCAACTTGCCATCAACTGTTAAATTTTACAATTACCCTACTTCACAAACGTTTTAATGGTACCTTTAAAAATGTATGTACATGTTTTAGCGAGGTAAATTATTTGATTTGTCCCTCTTGCCCAAACTTCGAAGCGCTATGTGAGTCCACACACCTTTCTGTATCAGTTGCAATCTCTTCATAAGATTTGCTGATATTCAAATTGATAACTCTGTAATCCACTTTTCATGTGAGAGTATCAATGACTTGGTACTGAAATAGTTGACATGATTACTTCATTTTGTTTCTTATACAGGTGCAGCGATTAGACAAGGGCCGGGCACCCCACATGGTTATCCACCCACTAGGTCTGGCTTTCACAATGTTGCATCAAGAAGTACACAGGTACCACATATGAGCAAATGAAGTCGATAAACTGATTGATTGAATTGATGTGGGGTTGATATAGAGTCGGCATGATGGGCCAAATGTTTTTGTTTTGATTTTCTGTATTTCTTCAATAATTTCGAAATATTTCAACTTTTATTACTAGCATGTGTAATTTAATACAAAGTAAATAAATATATTTATCCTGTATTATTGAAATAAAATGCATAATTTGGGGAGCATGATTAATGTATTTTAACTTAATAAATTAATTTCTTTTTTTTGTTTTGTTGATTTTCCGAATTTCTGTAATAATCTCAAAAGATTTTAATTTTTATTAACAGCATGTGCTATTTCACACAAAGTAAATACATTTTTCCTGCATCTTCTTATTATAATAGAGCAAACGTATATGGTTATGTATGTCCCTGTGTTTACATGCGACGAAAACATCTTCTTCTTCAAAATTTGTTAACACCCTCTTAATTAACCCTCTTAATTGCGTTAAGACTGCTGAGACCCCTCAGACCTTTGATGACCCTTTAATTCCCCCAAGACCCTTCAGATCACCAAGACCCCTGAAGACCCAAAATACCCTGAAGACCCCCAAAGACCCAAAACACCCCAAATACCCAAAATACCTTTCACGGCCCTGAGGCTCAAAAAGACCCTGACTACCCGAAGACCCAAAATACTCCGAAGACCCAAAATACTCCGAAGACCCAAAACACCCTTAAAGACCAAGAAGAACCAAAAGACCCTGAAGACCCAAAAGACACCGAAGACCCTTAAGACACCGAAGACCCTTAAGACCCAAAAGACCCTGAAGACCCAAAACACCTCAGACACAAAATATCCTTAAAGGCCCAGAGGATCCAAAAGACCCAAAAGACCCTGAAGACCCAAATGGTCCTGAA
Source organism: Myxine glutinosa (assembly GCF_964187855.1). Taxonomy (NCBI): domain Eukaryota; kingdom Metazoa; phylum Chordata; class Myxini; order Myxiniformes; family Myxinidae; genus Myxine; species Myxine glutinosa. The sequence continues at coordinate 88,206,429 of NC_136268.1, forward strand.
TACCCAAAACACCATGAAGACCCAAAGACACCGAAATGGTCAAAGATGCCTACCTCTCTGAAACGACATGTGGTGAGGCGCGCGGAGTGCACCGAGTCACACTAGTAATTGAAATAAGACGCATAATTTGAAATACTTTGATTAATTGATTGAATATTTAATTTTTGTAATGTTATATATTGTTACGGATCTCAAACGTCGGCCTTTTCCTCTTACCAAGAGGGGGTTAATCCCCTTGTCTGTTACTGACCGACGTGATCTTGAAGTTACCCCGTTCCTTCTGGTCGGTATTAGGTAGGGTTGCTGGTCAATTTGGTCCTGTTACCTAATTACCAACACCGACCGTGAAGCAAGGAGATAACCTCCCACCCGAGCCGCAGCGTTAGTGGATACGCCGAGCGAAGCGAGCCGCGACTCGGGCCGTTAACAATGACAACCCGATTCTGAGCGGTTTCTAACCGTGCCACGTGTACCCAATGAGAGAAAAGACGAACGCGGTCGGACAAGAGGAAACCAGAAAATAGGAAGAACAAAGATGGGTTTATTAATTATTCACAAGAAGGAGAAGAGGAAACGAAAGGAATATACAAGATAGGAAAAGGAAGAAGCAGCACACAGGGCAGTCTTAAAACGGTCTTATCCTTAATAACCCAGACAAACGTACACACACACGGGGATTGTAGATGGTGGATGGTCAGGTAGAGGGTCCGGCGATGGGGTCCAGGCTCCGGTCCAGCGAGCGAAACCCGGCAGGCAGCTCCGCGTATAGTTGAATGCGACCGGACAGTTATATAGCGGGGGGAAGCTGGTGTCCTGCGTATGTAATATGTGCACACTTGTGCCAAACGCCCTCTCTCTCCCCAATGTCCTCTTTAACAAGCGCGCCCTTGTTCTTCAGTCCTTCTCCAAGCCACCCTTCCAACACGTCCTCTTTAACAAACGCCGGCGCATGAGTCTGCTGGTAAATGTGCTCGCTGGCAGGTCCCCCGCGCAGTCCAGTGGTATGCGCACCAATCCTTCTCCGCGTAAGTCCTGTTACAACGCGCGCGCCTCCAATAAGTCCTGTGAAAGGGCTTTCCGCTCGCTTATATATCTCCCCCAAGCGATCACTCCGCCAGCCCAAAGCCACGCCTGTCGGCGATGTCACTTCAGCCCTGGTTGCCTGGTGAGGGCTTAACGGCTCCGCCTTTGACGGCTGGATGACGTGGCCACACCTTCTTCCTGGTGTTCCGCCCCCTTTCTCGGGCCTCACCGCGTGGCTTATGGCGGCGTTTGGACGTAAGCCCAGCGAGGCTGCGAATGCTGCTGGCAGAGGCACGTAACAATTTTGGAGGGGCCATGGGCAGACTGGAGGGCGCGTAATGGCGTCGCTTTGAGAGGGAGGTTGCAAACTGAACGGAATGGGGCCTACTTCTTATTTGATTGACACAACGCAGATTCAACTATTGGAAACACGGCCTTATCTAAAACACATACTAATGAAATAACTGGAATCCTATGGTGGCCTACGTGTTGCTTGTGGACTAACTAGGGATGCTACCTTTAACCTTTAATGATGTTGAATTTATTTACACAAGTGAGGGTTCTCAAAACCGCAACAATATTATACTATTTTTAAGTCAGTGTAGGCTATTTAATACAAATATTCAGATATTTTGAATGTAATTATTGACATTCATATATTGACCGAAGCATTTCAACCTTTTAAATGAATTTCTTCTGTTTTTATTGATTCACCAATGCAAATAGATAATTGATTTCTTTTTCTGTCTGTATAATGTACACTACTTACAATAAGTTAGGGATATTGTGGGAGTGAGTTTGTTTTTTTTATAGGGGCTAGGGTTAGGGTGTTGAAATCAAGAATGCTGTGTTTTTTCGCACTCATTAATAACCATAGAATTAGGACCAACAACGTTTTTCAACATAATTAATACACAAAATCAACCACACCGAAGAACCTGCCAATAATATCCCTAACTTATTGTGAGTAGTGTATTTGTTACTATGTGAAATTATTTATATTGTAAACTTGACATTATTAGTCCTTGGACTACAGTCATGTACATTTTTTTTTCTTTTTTTTCTTTTATTCTAATAAAACCGAATTGATTGATTGATTGATTGAAATGACCTCTTGCATTCAAATTCCTTCTATATCTTTGTACCAAATGACCAGCAGACTGGCTTGGGCTGTGGTAATGGGAATTATGAACAGATACTTCAATACTACCACGAGGACATGAACTGGGTCTGTTAAAGTAACATAAGTAAGATAAGGTCTTAAGTTACGGGCAGGGGTAACATAGAAGGCAGAGGTTGGTAGAGAAGGGTGTTCGACCAGATGGAATCGTTTATAACAACCTGGTCTGCACTGTTGCGTTGCGGCCCAAGTTCCAGTATACGATGAACAATATCGTGGCAGTGGTGGAAAAGTAGATTATTAAATGCCCATGACAAAACAGCTGTATTTTATCTTTTTTAAATGATGCACAAGACATGGGGTTTGATGTTGGCAAGTAAAGGCAGTATTAAAATAGGAAATAGCGTAATGACAGCAATAGTGGGATGGTGGGTATATAAGGATGAGTAAACCAATGCATAGGTGAATGATAAGAATTAGGAAGTTCCCAAACATGTATACAGTGCACAGGGAATCAGAGAATGAATAACTAAAGAATGAGAGGAGGGGAAAGGAATTTTTGTTTTTTACTTAAAAAAAAAACAAAAAAAACCTTCATTGTTAACTAGAACGGCACTTGGTAGAGAGCATACCTCCACCATTGAGTGATATGGCCAAACAGGCGAATAATCACTTAAAAAATAGTCTACTAGCTAGATCCGGACCTGGATCTTCACTAAAATGGAATCGATTCTTCCTTGTTACACACACAACCTGTCCAACAAGTTTCGTCCAAATCCATCCATAACTTTTTGAGATATTCTGCTATGTATCGTTTTTGTCCCTATCTCCCAATGGTGAAGAATCACTTTAAAAATTCTAGTAGCCGGATCCGAATCCGGATATTCACCAAAATCAAATGATTTGGTCATTGTCACATACGCTACATCTCTGCCAAATTTAGTCCGAATTCGTCCACAACTTTTTGAGATATTTTGTTCACAAATGGATAGACAAACAAACAGACAGGGGTGAAAACATAACCTCCATCCATCTTGGGTGGCGGAGGTAAAAACAAACAAAACAAAAACATGTTACAACAGGGTGACTCAAAATAGACGGATCGGGATACTAAGCCATGGAATAGCCGATCAGTAGCTTGCAGAAACCAAAGTTTCTGTTTTATATATATTTTTTCTGTAGCAATGTGTAACTTGTCACTTCACATGTACTACGAGAACGGCACTCGGTAGAGCGCATACCTCCACCAGGCTGAACAGTTTATGTTTTGTATCCCCTCCGCCAGGCTGAACAGGCTGAACAGTTACTTCCGCCAGGCTGAACAGTTATGATAGACCGGATCTGGATCCAGACCTGAACCAAAATTGAATCGGCTTGTTCTTGTCACCTACCAAATTCATCCTCCAAGTTTTATTATAACCCATCTCCAACATTTTGAAATATCATGCTATATATCGTTTTTGGTCCTATTTCTCAATTATGAAGAATCACTTAAATACATTTTTAACTGGAACGGCACTCTTCCACGTCACGACGTCGACCAATATGCCTCTGACCTCATTATTGCATCATTATAATACTTGTACCAAGTTTTAATTTAAATCCCTTCAGCTGTTCACAAGTTATTATATTTTTACCTGACACGATCTCTGACGTTTGGCCTTTGACCTCGGAACTCCAAATATAATCAGTTAATCATTGCATCATTATACATATCCTGTACCAAGTTTTAATTGGATCAGTTCAGCCATTCTCAAGTTATAGACCTATAACATACTTTGACCTCTTGGCCCCAAATTCTAATCAGTTGATCTTTACATCATTATGAATGATACATACCCTCTACCAAGTTTGAATTAGATCACTTCAGCCATTCTCAAGTTATAGACATAATTACAGACTTTGACCTTTGACATTTGACCTCATGACCCCTGAATCTAATCAGTTCATCGTTGCATCATTCTACATAATTGTACCAAATTTGGTCAGAATCGCATCACTGAATCTAAACAAGTTATTGCGGTAACACGATTTTTACCTAACATGACCTCTGACCTTTGGCTTTTGACCTCATGACCCTAAAGTCTAATCAGTTCATCTTTACCTCATTTTACATACCTGCACCAAGTTTGACTAAAATCCCTTCAGCCATTCTCAAGTTATCACCTTAATGAAAACCTATCACGGACATTATTAGTCCAATTATGGATTATTAACCTTAACCTCGAAAATTATTATTAACCTCGAAAATCTTCATCTTTATCAAAAACTCTCTTCCTCACTCGCCCTGCACTGCACTCTCTCCACCTCACCCCCAGGAATACCTCTGGCTACGGCTTCCCCTTCGCTCCCACCTCTTGTTCATATGTGTGTTGTACCGTCCACCAAACAGTGATGACTCCATCTACATCTCGCTGTCTGATGATATGGACCAACTTCTATCTACTCATCCCAACTCTCTCTTCCTCATATGTGGTGATTTCAATTGTCACCATGCCAGTTGGCTGGGTGTGGGTACCTCTCTCACCAGCCATGGCTCTTCAGCAAAGGACTTCTGCGACTCACTGGGACTGACACAATCTGTCAATTTCCCGACCCGGATCTCAGTCAACGGAGCATCTTCTCTTCTGGACTTGGTTATGACTAACTTCCCTGAAAATGTCTGCTGCTCTTCTGCTCCGATTGGATCATCTGATCATGTCCTTGTTAAAGTGGACATCTCTCTGACCATCCTCAGGGAGCCTGCTCAGCGTCGACGAGTCTGGCATTTCACTCAGGCCAACTGGCACGGTCTTCAAGCAGCCATCAATCATCTGGACTGGTCTCCCATCTCTACCACCTCTGACATCAACTCATCCTGGGAATTCTTCCAAAGTAAATTGCTCTCTCTCATGCACAGATTTATCCCATCTCGTCTTCAGTTGTCATACCCTTCCTCCCGTCCATGGTACACGGAATCTTGTGGTGAGGCTGTTGCCCAGAAACAACTTGCCTTCGTCTCCTGGAAAGCAAATCCAACGGAAGGAAATCTCATTTCCTTTCACAAAGCCCGAAACAAGTGTGTGTCCACCCTCAGGAGAGCCAGGAAACAATATCTCTCCGTTCTCAAGACCGAACTCTCTTATCTGTCTCCCTCTTCCAAATCCTGGTGGCGTCTGGTCAAATCCGTTTCTGGTGTTTGTTCCCCCTCCATCCCCTCCCTTACCTCAAACGGCTACACAGCTGACTCCGCACGTGAAAAAGCTGAATGCCTCAACTCTGTGTTTGCCTCTAAATCTTGTGTCCCAAACCCATCCCTCTCTGTACCCACCATACCCAGTCGTACCCTGCTGCTCCTGGACTCCGTGTCCTTTCCTCCTGACAAGGTGGAAAAGTTTCTGTCAACCCTCGACTCTGATTCTGCAACTGGACCCGACGGCATCAGCCCACGGGTCCTAAAATCCTGCTCTGCCGCTCTATCTCACCCTCTCTCTGTTCTCTTCACCCTCTCTTTTGCTCAAGGTCAACTGCCATCTGCTTGGAAATCAGCCAACATCACCGCTTTGCACAAAAAAGGTGCAAAAACAGATCCTAGCAACTACAGACCAATCAGCCTTCTCCCAATTAATCAGCAAAGTCATGGAATCCATCATTGCTTCGGATATGAAATCTTTCCTCTTCTCCAATGGCTTGATCTCTGATCATCAATTTGGTTTCAGACCAGGTCACTCTACTCTGGACATGCTGCTTCTGCTGTCTCAACAATGGATGGAGGTCCTCAATGCCAAACAGGAAATTAGAGCTGTCTCCCTCGACATATCACGTGCCTTCGACACGGTCTGGCACCCCGCTCTGCTCACCAAACTCTCCTCCTTTGGTATCCATGGAAATCTCCACGCATGGCTGGCGGACTTCCTCTCTAGTCGTCGTCAACGTGTGGCCCTGAATGGGTTTCTCTCATCTCCTCTTCCTGTTCAGGCTGGAGTTCCCCAAGGCAGTGTTCTGGGCCCCGTGCTTTTTCTGGTCTTCATCAATGATCTCTCTGACTCTCTCGAAAATCCTCTCTATCTCTTTGCTGATGACTCCACTCTCTGCCGCTCCATTCCTCTTCCCTCAGATCGGCAGTCTGCTGCCTCCTCACTCTCTGAAGACCTGGACAAAATCACAGACTGGTCAAACAAGTGGAACATGTCTTTCAATCCTGACAAATCTCACACTCTTACTATGTCTCTCCGAAAAGATCGACTGGACAACCCTCCCATCTACTTTCTCAACAATCCTCTCCAAGAAGTTCTGTCGCTCAAGATTTTGGGTCTCACTATCTGCCATGATCTTTCTTGGGAAAACCACATTTCCAAGCTGGCCTCCAAAGCCAGTCGCCGATTGGGCATCCTCCGTCGTGCGAAGTCCTTCCTCGGCACACCTGAGCTCCTCACCACATACAAGGCTTTCATCCGCAGCTCAATGGAATACTGTTCTCCCCTATGGGCCGGTGCTCCTGCCTCACACCTAGCTCGGCTTCACGCTGTTGAAACCAAAGCTTTCAGAATTATTGGAATCTCCCGCGATGAAGCTATCTCTGAGGGCCTTTCACTCACTCACCGCAGGCAGGTAGGTGGTCTTTCTGTCTTCTACCGACTCCTCTCCGGCCTTGCACCCCCAGCTCTCTCTGTGCTCTGTCCCCCAAATATTCCTACAGGTCGCACAAGATCTGCCAGCAACCCTCTGATGGTTAAACTGCCGAAATCTCGGCTCTCTGCTCACCTTCACTCTTTCATTCCTCTTTTCTCCCGCCTCTGGAACAAACTCCCTCACTCCCTTCAATCCCACTCCTCCCTCCAGGTCTTTAAAACAGCTGTTCACCACCATCTCTTATCTTCCCCCATCCAAAACCTTGATCTTTTCTACCCCCGCTAATTCACCCCAGATCCACCTTGTTTGAAATTCCAACTTCTTTCCTGGAAGTCCTGGCAGTGTCCATATGTTTTATACCTCTCCCACCGCCCCCTTCCCATGCCCCCCCCCCCAAAGCCCTCGCCCTCTCTCAGATCTCTCGATGTCTCCATGTCTCTCGGTCCCTGCTCTCAAATGTTGTGTTTGTGTCCTTCCCCCTCTCTCCCCATCTTGTCTAACGCTCCCGATGTTATATGTTTTATGTGTCGGTTTGTCTTTCTGTGTGATTAATGTTCGCTCTTTCACGAGCCTCGATCTTGTATACAAAAAAAAAACAAAAAAAAAAACAAAAAACAAAAACAAAAAAAAAAACCTATCACGGATAATTATGGAGGCGATTTTGTCGATGGAGGCATAAAAACTGGTATCGGGATCCTGAGCTTCACCAAAAACATCAGTACTTTTGTTTATCTGATTTATTCATTCTTGTCACACACTTAACCTTTCCACAAAGTTTCGTCTGAATCTGTCCATAACCTTTTGAGATAACCTGCTCACTGATAATACGGGCAGCCAAATAGGGGTGAAAGCATATGTAGATAGGACATAGGTCCTTTCGTGGCAGAGGTAAATGGTGTACAGTATTTATTTTGTACTATACTAGAGTCTTTGTGTCATTTAGGACAAGGTGTGAAGTTGTGCATGATGTATGTATGGTATCAAATTGTAAAACTGCTAAAGCATAAACATGCCCAAGTTACTGTGAATACTGTGTTGTTGATTTGAGGCAAAAGTTGTCTTTCTTTTGCACTTGTGAAAGTTTTCACATTTGTTCTGCACTGCACCATCTTCCAGCCATCCTTTGACTCGAACCAACTTGCAAGCTCTATGATGGGTTTGGGGATGCAGCAGGAAAAATTTCAACCAGTCGATCTTCTACAAGAGCGGAATATTCTCCCAATGACACAGCTGCCACCCCTTAAGCCAAACCTTCACCCAGAGCTTCAGAAAAGAAATTGCAGGCCAGAGTAAGTTTTTGGTTTTCCTTGTTTAATTTTTTTTTTCTTGTTTTATATTGTACATCAGTATGTTGGATCTACTTAAATATTCTGTCATAATGCATTAAGAAATAGCTTGTCTTGTCTTTTGCTTGCTCGTAGCATCTTCTGCTGCACATTGACGAATGTGCCACAAACACAGGCACTGCTACACAAAGCAAGGCTTCCACTGGGTCTCCTACTCCACCCATTCAAAGATGTCAAGGTGAGCATAGGTAGTACCTGCCACACATCCACCCTGTTTAGGTACCCTTTATCAGTTAAATTGATTTTAAGTTGTAGCCTTCCGGATAACATAAACATTTAAAAAGGCATTCTGACTTTGTTGCAGTCTGAAAAACACAAACGCCCACTTCCTAATGCATTGTCAGCTGCTACGCTGCTAACCACAACCTGAGTCAGCCTACTTAGGCTCTGGAAGCCTTTTATTGACAAGATTGTCAGCCCACTTCCTCGGAGAGCGTGTGTATGTGCAACGACGTCCGGGGGAGCGACATCAGAAGTGATGCGGCAAAACATAGTTCACCCTCTGCCTGCTGTTGGGAAGCAGCTTCAAAATGGGAAGCAGCTTCACCAGCCCACAGTGGGGAGCCTTACTCCATAGCACTTCGGATGAAGGCTCTGTACACTAATGAGCTGTGTGTTGCTCAGAATGGACTTGCCACTGTGGAGATTACCGAGGTGTCGGCCAACCTCAAAGTCCAGTTTGGAGAAATGGTCCACCCAATACAGGTTATGATGGATAATGAGGCCGAGGAGCTCCAGGGATTGCACATCTTCTAGGGCTTGGCCAAATAATTAAACAGGGTGAGAGGGAAGCCTGGTGTTGGCTTAGTGGTCAGGGTGCCGGCTTGGGATCCTAGGATCCTGGGTTCGAATCCCGGTCGATCACTGAATTAACACCAGGGGGGTTGACTCAGCCTGTCATCCTTCCGAGGTCGGCAAATTGAGTACCAGCTTGCTGGGATGAATGATCCCGGTGTGTACCCCGGTTTAGAATAGGTGCACCGTATCCCTGCGCATCGTAAGAGCGTGACCAAGGGTTGGCGTCAGGAAGGGCATCCGGCCATAAAAACATTGCCTCAAACAGGGAACCATGATTGTCATGGGGCCCGCAAGGCTAACCCCCGCTCTAGCGGGGAAAATGGCCTTAAAACGATCATTCATTCATTCATTCAGAGGGGAAGTTCAACAATCACTCCTTATTAAAAGACAAAGTGAGTTTGTAATTTTCTCATGGGTTAAAACATCTTCCAGGTTGCTGAACAACAACTTTTTAATTTCCAGATCTCTAAATGGATGCTGCGGCAGCCTGCTTTTCAGAAGTCTAATCGACTGTTTGGTGCAGTGTGGTTGTCAACGTAATGTAATGTAATGTAATGTAATGTCAACAACATAATGTACTGTTAAGTGTTTGCCGGCCGGGTCATGAGTGGCTTCTTGGACCCACTTTCTGACCTGTAACCCTGAAGCAAATGAGCTGCAGATAACTTGTGGCATGACTGGTTGATAAACAACCACGGACGCCATCTAAGGCAATCAATTTAGGTAGAGTCCTTGCGTCCACTTCCCGCATTACCTTCCTGGCAAATTAATCCCCCCAGATGGGGGATACCTGCTCTCGATGCCCCACTACTATAAATCAAGAAAGGCCAAGAGAAACCGCAAGTGTGACGTCAGCTTGTCTCTGACCATAGCGAAACAGCTGGGAAAAACTCCCATCCACTACTTACATACTCTGTCTAACCAATAGAGAAAGAGATGATCAGGGAGATTGGAAACAATTGGTCATGTTAAGCAAAAGCATGTATTTACAAGCAAACAGTCATGTACAAAACAAAAGCAGTGTCACAAACAAAGAACCTTACTCTTAAACACACAACCCCATTAGCCATTCATCCTACCACAAAACTACAGATACAAGCACCTCAATCATTCCGGGAATCAAGATAAGCAAGGGGGATGGGCAGATAAAGTGAAGTCGGTGGGCGTATGGTGTCGACGCTGGCTCACCTCGCATACAACGGACAAGGTATAATGTGCGGGTAATTGAGAGGTGCAGATGGGAGGTGCGGTGTATGTGGTAGTGTTTAATGCGAGCTCTGAAAATAACTTGTGGATTCAGTTGATGCTCCACAACAGTGTGAGTCAATGAGGCATGTGCGCTGAAAGATGCAATAATATAAGATGTGGGTGTAAATGACGTGCAAGAAGAGAAGTCAGTTCTGAGGAGATTTGGTGAGAGGTGGTCACCACGCCAGGAACCCCGCAGATTCATTCTCGTTCCGCTTGGTACTTCTCAACATTGCGTTCCCTTGGCCACTGGCCTGGACTCATGCTCTCTGGACTCGACTCACTTAAAGAGGGCTCTCTGTCCTCTCTTGCTCAGGACCAACTCGTTCTTCTGATTTCTCCCAGAACTAACTCGTTCTTGTTTTCAGATCGAACTCTCCTCTTGCTCAGTACTATCTCGAAGTCGAATCGAACTGCAACTGGAACTTGACTCTCCCAGAGCTGAAAACTGGCGAGGAACTGTGCTTCCAGGGATCTTATTGGCTTCACCTCTGTCGCCAATCATGTCCGCTTTTCAGCATCCCGCCATGTTGATTGGCTGATGCCCTGCAATCTAGCTATCGTGATTCGACCCCAAAGTGCAATGGGTAGAGCTGCTGGTTTAGGGCAGGGTGAGCGGAAGGGTCATACAGTGCTCTCGCAGACAGAGATGAGTCGCCTGTGTGAATGCCCACCCGCTGTGATTGGACTTGCTGTTTAGACGATCGAAGCACTGGACATGCCTCTTAGACGGCTGAAGCGCTGGTGAAATGGAGTTACGTGGGGCAAGTGTCTTGAGAATGTGGTTTGAGGATGGAATTTGAGAATGAGGGACGGTATGTCGTTTGAGAATGGGTGTTTGACAATGAGGTTCGAGTATGGAGTTAGAGAATGAGTACGGTGACAATGGGGATCATTATAACTACATTCTCAACGCATCATTCCCTTCCACTGATACAAGGAGAGAGGTTATCTAACTAAACAAAATACTACGGATATATCTAAACTCCAGCCTTTCTTTGTGTTGGATGTAACTCGCCGGGGTCTTCTAAAACCGCAACAGTACAGTGGATTGTCCAG
>NC_136268.1:88217833-88312833 GCF_964187855.1 Myxine glutinosa
TATCAACGCAGAGTACTTTATTTTGTTTTGTTTTGTTGATTTTCCGAATTTCTGTAATAATCTCAAAAGATTTTAATTTTATTAACAGCATGTGCTATTTCACACAAAGTAAATACATTTTTCCTGCATCTTCTTCTATATATATAAAGTAGAGTTGGCCTCTGTGTCTGTATCCTGATCTATCTATGATCTCTAAGATCTCGAGAACCCGTGGACGGATTTGCGAGCGGAAAGTACTGTTCGACTCGGGATGGTCCCAGGAATGTCACGGAGACATAAACATTAAAAAAATTTCGGGTTTTAAAATTAGCGTATTATTAGCACTAGCAGAAGAGAGAGGGATTCGAAGGGAGGGAGCGCAGCGCTTCTAGCGCTTCTGACTACAGCACACCTTAAAATTAAAAAAACTTCGGGTTTTAAAATTAGTGTGTTACGCGTAATTAGCGCTAGCAGAAGAGGGAGGGAATCTAAGGGAGGGAGCGCAGTGCTCCCTCCAGCGCTTCTGTTAGCGTAATTAGCGTATTTCGGAACGTTAATTTTTCAACTTCATTATTCGGAATCAGTACGTCCGAGAGAACCTTCGTAACGTTAATTTTTCAACTTCATCCGATTGACATGGGACCAACGGCATGTGACAAAGAGTGAAACATACAGGCTACATTTATTTGACGACAATGAGTTCCGACTTCCGACCTCGGTGGGATGACAGGCTGAGTCAACCCCCCTGGTGTGAAGGGGGAGGAGGAGGGGAGGGGGAAGAGAAGGGGAGGGGAACGAGGGGGAAGGGGATGGGAGGGGGGAGGGGGTGGGGGAAGGGGGAGGGGGAGGGGGAAGGGGGAGGGGGAGGGGGGGGGGGGGGGAGGGGGAGGGGGGGGGGAGGGGGACGGGGGGGGGAGGGGGGGGAGGGGAGGGGGAGGGGAGGGGCCCTTCTTCTTCCCCTGGGCACCCCCGCACCCTTCCCTCCCCCCTTCCCCTCCCCCCCTCCCCCCCTTCCCCCTCCCCCCCCATTCCCCTCCCCTCCTCTTCCCCCTCCCCTCCTCCTCCCCCGCTTCCCCCTCCCCCCTCCCCCCGTTCCCCTCCCCTCCTCTTCCCCCTCCCCTCCTCCTCCCACTCCCGTGCAAAGCCGGGTACCTCTGCTAGTATTATAATAGAGCAAACGTATATGGTTATGTATGTCGCTGTGTTTACATGCGACGAAAACATCTTCTTCTTCTTCTTCAAAATATACCACCACCCTCTTAATTAACCCTCTTAATTGCGTTAAGACTGCTGAGACCCCTCAGACCTTTGATGACCCTTTAATTCCCCCAAGACCCTTCAGACCACCAAGACCCAAAATACCCTGAAGACCCCCAAAGACCCGAAAGACCCAAAACACCCCAAAGACCCAAAATACCTTTCATGGCCCTGAGGCTCAAAAAGACCCTGACTACCCGAAGACCCAAAATACTCCGAAGACCCAAAATACTCCGAAGACCCAAAACACCCCGAAGACCCAAAGACCCTTAAAGACCAAGAAGAACCAAAAGACCCTGAAGACCCAAAAGACACCGAAGACCCTTAAGACACCGAAGACCCTTAAGACCCAAAAGACCCTGAAGACCCAAAACACCTCAGACACAAAATATCCTTAAAGGCCCAGAGGATCCAAAAGACCCAAAAGACCCTGAAGACCCAAATGGTCCTGAATACCCAAAACACCATGAAGACCCAAAGACACCGAAATGGTCAAAGATGCCTACCTCTCTGAAACTACATGTGGTGAGGCGCGCGGAGTGCACTGAGTCACACTAGTAATTGAAATAAGACGCATAATTTGAAATACTTTGATTAATTGATTGAATATTTAATTTTTGTAATGTTATATATTGTTACGGATCTCAAACGTCGGCCTTTTCCCCTTACCAAAGGGGGTTAATCCCCTTGTCTGTTACTGACCGACGTGATCTTGAAGTTACCCCGTTCCTTCTGGTCGGTATTAGGTAGGGTTGCTGGTCAATTTGGTCCTGTTACCTAATTACCAACACCGACCGTGAAGCAAGGAGATAACCTCCCACCCGAGCCGCAGCGTTAGTGGATACGCCGAGCGAAGCGAGCCGCGACTCGGGCCGTTAACAATGACAACCCGATTCTGAGCGGTTTCTAACCGTGCCACGTGTACCCAATGAGAGAAAAGACGAACGCGATCGGACAAGAGGAAACCAGAAAATAGGAAGAACAAAGATGGGTTTATTAATTATTCACAAGAAGGAGAAGAGGAAACGAAAGGAATATACAAGATAGGAAAAGGAAGAAGCAGCACACAGGGCAGTCTTAAAACGGTCTTATCCTTAATACCCCAGACAAACGTACACACACACGGGGATTGTAGATGGTGGATGGTCAGGTAGAGGGTCCGGCGATGGGGTCCAGGCTCCGGTCCAGCGAGCGAAACCCGGCAGGCAGCTCCGCGTATAGTTGAATGCGACCGGACAGTTATATAGCGGGGGGAAGCTGGTGTCCTGCGTATGTAATATGTGCACACTTGTGCCAAACGCCCTCTCTCTCCCCAATGTCCTCTTTAACAAGCGCGCCCTTCTTCTTCAGTCCTTCTCCAAGCCACCCTTCCAACACGTCCTCTTTAACAAATGCCGGCGCATGAGTCTGCTGATAAATGTGCTCGCTGGCAGGTCCCCCGCGCAGTCCAGTGGTATGCGCACCAATCCTTCTCCGCGTAAGTCCTGTTACAACGCGCGCGCCTCCAATAAGTCCTGTGAAAGGGCTTTGCGCTCGCTTATATATCTCCCCCAAGCGATCACTCCGCCAGCCCAAAGCCACGCCTGTCGGCGATGTCACTTCAGCCCTGGTTGCCTGGTGAGGGCTTACCGGCTCCACCTTTGACGGCTGGATGACGTGGCCACACCTTCTTCCTGGTGTTCCGCCCCCTTTCTCGGGCCTCACCGCGTGGCTTATGGCGGCGTTTGGACGTAAGCCCAGCGAGGCTGCGAATGCTGCTGGCAGAGGCGCGTAACAATTTGGGAGGGGCCATGGGCAGACTGGAGGGCGCGTAATGGCGTCGCTTTGAGAGGGAGGTTGCAAACTGAACGGAATGGGGCCTACTTCTTATTTGATTGACACAACGCAGATTCAACTATTGGAAACACGGCCTTATCTAAAACACATACTAATGAAATAACTGGAATCCTATGGTGGCCTACGTGTTGCTTGTGGACTAACTAGGGATGCTACCTTTAACCTTTAATGATGTTGAATTTATTTACACAAGTGAGGGTTCTCAAAACCGCAACAATATTATACTATTTTTAAGTCAGTGTAGGCTATTTAATACAAATATTCAGATATTTTGAATGTAATTATTGACATTCATATATTGACCGAAGCATTTCAACCTTTTAAATGAATTTCTTCTGTTTTTATTGATTCACCAATGCAAATAGATAATTGATTTCTTTTTCTGTCTGTATAATGTACACTACTTACAATAAGTTAGGGATATTGTGGGAGTGAGTTTTTTTTTTTTATAGGGGTTAGGGTTAGGGTGTTGAAATCAAGAATGCTGTGTTTTTTCACACTCATTAATAACCATAGAATTAGGACCAACAACTTTTTTCAACATAATTAATACACAAAATCAACCACACCGAAGAACCTGCCAATAATATCCCTAACTTATTGTGAGTAGTGTATTTGTTACTATGTGAAATTATTTATATTGTAAACTTGACATTATTAGTCCTTGGACTACAGTCATGTACATTTTTTTTTTTCTATTTTTTCTTTTATTCAAATGACCTCTTGCATTCAAATTCCTTCTATATCTTTGTACCAAATGACCAGCAGACTGGCTTGGGCTGTGGTAATGGGAATTATGAACAGATACTTCAATACTACCACGAGGACATGAACTGGGTCTGTTAAAGTAACATAAGTAAGATAAGGTCTTAAGTTACGGGCAGGGGTAACATAGAAGGCAGAGGTTGGTAGAGAAGGGTGTTCGACCAGATGGAATCGTTTATAACAACCTGGTCTGCACTGTTGCGTTGCGGCCCAAGTTCCAGTATACGATGAACAATATCGTGGCAGTGGTGGAAAAGTAGATTATTAAATGCCCATGACAAAACAGCTGTATTTTATCTTTTTTAAATGATGCACAAGACATGGGGTTTGATGTTGGCAAGTAAAGGCAGTATTAAAATAGGAAATAGCGTAATGACAGCAATAGTGGGATGGTGGGTATATAAGGATGAGTAAACCAATGCATAGGCGAATGATAAGAATTAGGAAGTTCCCAAACATGTATACAGTGCACAGGGAATCAGAGAATGAATAACTAAAGAATGAGAGGAGGGGAAAGGAATTTTTGTTTTTTACTTTATAAAAAAAACAAAAAAAAACCTTCATTGTTAACTAGAACGGCACTTGGTAGAGAGCATACCTCCACCATTGAGTGATATGGCCAAACAGGCGAATAATCACTTAAAAAATTCTACTAGCTAGATCCGGACCTGGATCTTCACCAAAATTGAATCGATTCTTCCTTGTTACACACACAACCTGTCCAACAAGTTTCGTCCAAATCCATCCATAACTTTTTGAGATATCCTGCTATGTATCGTATCGTTTTTGTCCCTATCTCCCAATGGTGAAGAATCACTTAAAAAATTCTAGTAGCCGGATCCGAATCCGGATATTCACCAAAATCAAATGATTTCGTCATTGTCACATACGCTACATCTCTGCCAAATTTAGTCCGAATTCGTCCACAACTTTTTGAGATATTTTGTTCACAAATGGATAGACAAACAAACAGACAGGGGTGAAAACATAACCTCCATCCATCTTGGGTGGCGGAGGTAAAAACAAACAAAACAAAAACATGTTACAACAGGGTGACTCAAAATAGACGGATCGGGATACTAAGCCATGGAATAGCCGATCAGTAGCTTGCAGAAACCAAAATTTCTGTTTTATATATATTTTTTCTGTAGCAATGTGTAACTTGTCACTTCACATGTACTACGAGAACGGCACTCGGTAGAGCGCATACCTCCACCAGGCTGAACAGTTTATGTTTTGTATCCCCTCCGCCAGGCTGAACAGGCTGAACAGTTACTTCCGCCAGGCTGAACAGTTATGATAGACCGGATCTGGATCCAGACCTGAACCAAAATTGAATCGGCTTGTTCTTGTCACCTACCAAATTCATCCTCCAAGTTTTATTATAACCCATCTCCAACATTTTGAAATATCATGCTATATATCGTTTTTGGTCCTATTTCTCAATTATGAAGAATCACTTAAATACATTTTTAACTGGAACGGCACTCTTCCACGTCACGACGTCGACCAATATGCCTCTGACCTCATTATTACATCATTATAATACTTGTACCAAGTTTTAATTTAAATCCCTTCAGCTGTTCACAAGTTATTATATTTTTACCTGACACGATCTCTGACGTTTGGCCTTTGACCTCGGAACTCCAAATATAATCAGTTAATCATTGCATCATTATACATATCCTGTACCAAGTTTTAATTGGATCAGTTCAGCCATTCTCAAGTTATAGACCTATAACATACTTTGACCTCTTGGCCCCAAATTCTAATCAGTTGATCTTTACATCATTATGAATGATACATACCCTCTACCAAGTTTGAATTAGATCACTTCAGCCATTCTCAAGTTATAGACATAATTACAGACTTTGACCTTTGACATTTGACCTCATGACCCCTGAATCTAATCAGTTCATCGTTGCATCATTCTACATAATTGTACCAAATTAGGTCAGAATCGCATCACTGAATCTAAACAAGTTATTGCGGTAACATGATTTTTACCTAACATGACCTCTGACCTTTGGCTTTTGACCTCATGACCCTAAAGTCTAATCAGTTCATCTTTACCTCATTTTACATACCTGCACCAAGTTTGACTAAAATCCCTTCAGCCATTCTCAAGTTATCACCTTAATGAAAACCTATCACGGACATTATTAGTCCAATTATGGATTATTAACCTATCACGGATAATTATGGAGGCAATTTTGTCGATGGAGGCATAAAAACTGGTATCGGGATCCTGAGCTTCACCAAAAACATCAGTACTTTTGTTTATCTGATTTATTCATTCTTGTCACACACTTAACCTTTCCATAAAGTTTCGTCTGAATCTGTCCATAACCTTTTGAGATATCCTGCTCACTGATAATACGGGCAGCCAAATAGGGGTGAAAGCATATGTAGATAGGACATAGGTCCTTTCGTGGCAGAGGTAAATGGTGTACAGTATTTATTTTGTACTATACCAGAGTTTTTGTGTCATTTAGGACAAGGTGTGAAGTTGTGCATGATGTATGTATGGTATCAAATTGTAAAACTGCTAAAGCATAAACATGCCCAAGTTACTGTGAATACTGTGTTGTTGATTTGAGGCAAAAGTTGTCTTTCTTTTGCACTTGTGAAAGTTTTCACATTTGTTCTGCACTGCACCATCTTCCAGCCATCCTTTGACTCGAACCAACTTGCAAGCTCTATGATGGGTTTGGGGATGCAGCAGGAAAAATTTCAACCAGTCGATCTTCTACAAGAGCGGAATATTCTCCCAATGACACAGCTGCCACCCCTTAAGCCAAACCTTCACCCAGAGCTTCAGAAAAGAAATTGCAGGCCAGAGTAAGTTTTTGGTTTTCCTTGTTCAATTTTTTTTTTCTTGTTTTATATTGTACATCAGTATGTTGGATCTACTTAAATATTCTGTCATAATGCATTAAGAAATAGCTTGTCTTGTCTTTTGCTTGCTCGTAGCATCTTCTGCTGCACATTGACGAATGTGCCACAAACACAGGCACTGCTACACAAAGCAAGGCTTCCACTGGGTCTCCTACTCCACCCATTCAAAGATGTCAAGGTGAGCATAGGTAGTACCTGCCACACATCCACCCTGTTTAGGTACCCTTTATCAGTTAAATTGATTTTAAGTTGTAGCCTTCCGGATAACATAAACATTTAAAAAGGCATTCTGACTTTGTTGCAGTCTGAAAAACACAAACGCCCACTTCCTAATGCATTGTCAGCTGCTACGCTGCTAACCACAACCTGAGTCAGCCTACTTAGGCTCTGGAAGCCTTTTATTGACAAGATTGTCAGCCCACTTCCTCGGAGAGCGTGTGTATGTGCAACGACGTCCGGTGGAGCGACATCAGAAGTGATGCGGCAAAACATAGTTCACCCTCTGCCTGCTGTTGGGAAGCAGCTTCAAAATGGGAAGCAGCTTCACCAGCCCACAGTGGGGAGCCTTACTCCATAGCACTTCGGATGAAGGCTCTGTACACTAATGAGCTGTGTGTTGCTCAGAATGGACTTGCCACTGTGGAGATTACCGAGGTGTCGGCCAACCTCAAAGTCCAGTTTGGAGAAATGGTCCACCCAATACAGGTTATGATGGATAATGAGGCCGAGGAGCTCCAGGGATTGCACATCTTCTAGGGCTTGGCCAAATAATTAAACAGGGTGAGAGGGAAGCCTGGTGTTGGCTTAGTGGTCAGGGTGCCGGCTTGGGATCCTAGGATCCTGGGTTCGAATCCCGGTCGATCACTGAATTAACACCAGGGGGGTTGACTCAGCCTGTCATCCTTCCGAGGTCGGCAAATTGAGTACCAGCTTGCTGGGATGAATGATCCCGGTGTGTACCCCGGTTTAGAATAGGTGCACCGTATCCCTGCGCATCGTAAGAGCGTGACCAAGGGTTGGCGTCAGGAAGGGCATCCGGCCATAAAAACATTGCCTCAAACAGGGAACCATGATTGTCATGGGGCCCGCAAGGCTAACCCCCGCTCTAGCGGGGAAAATGGCCTTAAAACGATCATTCATTCATTCATTCAGAGGGGAAGTTCAACAATCACTCCTTATTAAAAGACAAAGTGAGTTTGTAATTTTCTCATGGGTTAAAACATCTTCCAGGTTGCTGAACAACAACTTTTTAATTTCCAGATCTCTAAATGGATGCTGTGGCAGCCTGCCTTTCAGAAGTCTAATCGACTGTTTGGTGCAGTGTGGTTGTCAACGTAATGTAATGTAATGTAATGTAATGTCAACAACATAATGTACTGTTACGTGTTTGCCGGCCGGGTCATGAGTGGCTTCTTGGACCCACTTTCTGACCTGTAACCCTGAAGCAAATGAGCTGCAGATAACTTGTGGCATGACTGGTTGATAAACAACCACGGACGCCATCTAAGGCAATCAATTTAGGTAGAGTCCTTGCGTCCACTTCCCGCATTACCTTCCTGGCAAATTAATCCCCCCAGATGGGGGATACCTGCTCTCGATGCCCCACTACTATAAATCAAGAAAGGCCAAGAGAAACCGCAAGTGTGACGTCAGCTTGTCTCTGACCATAGCGAAACAGCTGGGAAAAACTCCCATCCACTACTTACATACTCTGTCTAACCAATAGAGAAAGAGATGATCAGGGAGATTGGAAACAATTGGTCATGTTAAGCAAAAGCATGTATTTACAAGCAAACAGTCATGTACAAAACAAAAGCAGTGTCACAAACAAAGAACCTTACTCTTAAACACACAACCCCATTAGCCATTCATCCTACCACAAAACTACAGATACAAGCACCTCAATCATTCCGGGAATCAAGATAAGCAAGGGGGATGGGCACATAAAGCGAAGTCGGTGGGCGTATGGTGTCGACGCTGGCTCACCTCGCATACAACGGACAAGGTATAATGTGCGGGTAATTGAGAGGTGCAGATGGGAGGTGCGGTGTATGTGGTAGTGTTTAATGCGAGCTCTGAAAATAACTTGTGGATTCAGTTGATGCTCCACAACAGTGTGAGTCAATGAGGCATGTGCGCTGAAAGATGCAATAATATAAGATGCGGGTGTAAATGACGTGCAAGAAGAGAAGTCAGTTCTGAGGAGATTTGGTGAGAGGTGGTCACCACGCCAGGAACCCCGCAGATCCATTCTCGTTCCGCTTGGTACTTCTCAACATTGCGTTCCCTTGGCCACTGGCCTGGACTCATGCTCTCTGGACTCAACTCACTCAAAGAGGGCTCTCTGTCATCTCTTGCTCAGGACCAACTCGTTCTTCTGATTTCTCCCAGAACTAACTCGTTCTTGTTTTCAGATCGAACTCTCCTCTTGCTCAGTACTATCTCGAAGTCGAATCGAACTGCAACTGGAACTTGACTCTCCCAGAGCTGAAAACTGGCAAGGAACTGTGCTTCCAGGGATCTTATTGGCTTCACCTCTGTCGCCAATCATGTCCGCTTTTCAGCATCCCGCCATGTTGATTGGCTGATGCCCTGCAATCTAGCTATCGTGATTCGACCCCAAAGTGCAATGGGTAGAGCTGCTGGTTTAGGGCAGGGTGAGCGGAAGGGTCATACAGTGCTCTCGCAGACAGAGATGAGTCGCCTGTGTGAATGCCCACCCGCTGTGATTGGACTTGCTGTTTAGACGATCGAAGCACTGGACATGCCTCTTAGACGGCTGAAGCACTGGTGAAATGGAGTTACGTGGGGCAAGTGTCTTGAGAATGTGGTTTGAGGATGGAATTTGAGAATGAGGGACGGTATGTCGTTTGAGAATGGGTGTTTGACAATGAGGTTCGAGTATGGAGTTAGAGAATGAGTACGGTGACAATGGGGATCATTATAACTACATTCTCAACGCATCATTCCCTTCCACTGATACAAGGAGAGAGGTTATCTAACTAAACAAAATACTACGGATATATCTAAACTCCAGCCTTTCTTTGTGTTGGATGTAACTCGCCGGGGTCTTCTAAAACCGCAACAGTACAGTGGATTGTCCAGGGAAGTGGAGAGGTCATTGATGTAGACAAAGAATATAGTTGGTCCTAAAACGCTGCATTGCAGAAAACCAGCATCAACAGAAATATCACAAGATTATACCATGAAGAGTGACACGTTTCTGCTCATGGAGAAAATTTGGTAGCCATTGAAGGAGGTCCCCCTGAATATCATTGTCAGCCAGCTTATAAAGTAGAGTAGCGTGCCAACCATTACCGGTTGCTCGAGATATGTCCAGAAATATTGTGCTGATTTCTTATTTGAGATTTGGAGCATCCATCCGTTGTTCAGTTCAAATAAGCATGACACTTTCTTGTTGAATAGCCTTCATGAAAGTGAAACTGATGAAGTTATTAGGGTTTGAGAAGAAGGTAATGCCTGAAGTCTGCAGCCATTACAGATTCCATAACATTGTTTATGATGGGGGAGAAGAGTGACTGGTCTGTAGTTGAGTGTATCAGACTTGGAACCCTGCTTGTGAATTGGGGTGACATTGCAGACTTCTACGGTTAAGGCTGGTCACCATCTGAGAAACCAGTAAAGAGAAGATGGTGCTGAATCATTGCTCCTGAGGATTTGATGCACGAATCCTGTTGGGTCCAGCTGCAGTCCTCATAAATCTTAACATCTGATGCTTCTCATCCTTGATGGAGAGAACACAACATGATGCCGGGAAAGTGTGGGACCTGGCCTACTGTCAGGTAGGATTGGTAGGTAGGGATTGCAATCTTGGCCTTTCCTTACCTTGCTCAAGTGGAGACTTTACTTTTTTAGGAAACCTTGCCTTACTTTCTAGGTGCATTACTTGTCTTTTAGGGGACTTTACCTTACTTCTTTATTTGTTTTTGTTTTATTTTATTTTATTTTTCCTTTTTGGAGTCACCCTGATATGTTTTGTTGTGAAAAATCAACCAGATCCACAACTCGTCCATAGATAGGTTTAATTTCAATTAGATCGTAACATCATCCTGTAAAATACACCATGCAACATATATGTCAGGATCAAGGCATCATATGAGAAAGATTGGATATATCAGTCAATGCAAGCAAGTCTAGGATATAAGTGGGTACGTACCATTCAATTCTACATGTCATTGTATAAAGTCGCAGGAGTGGCCTCGAGTCGCGGACGTCCCGAGGTCTTATAGACACCGCCCAGTGGTTTAAGTGAGCGTCACACCTGGGTTCAACTTACATTTTCACCACATTCTCCCCGCCGTTAAAACCATGCTGCCACTAGGCAGGAAGCGAGCGCGCGTCAGCATTAATGGGTAGAGGAAGTCATTATATTATTATCAGGGTGTCAAAGAAATATCCCTATTGATTCTTGTCTTTGCGCCATTGTGTTAGGTTTCGCACACTGTCAAAGCGTCTTTAGGGCTTCCTGGAAAGCGCTATACGAAACGAATCCATTACCAGTAGTACAGGTCAGTCGGTCCACCCGTAGAGGTCAGTGTGGCGAATTACCCCACCAGCACAGGTTCGGAAACTACCGGGTACGACGTCCCCAAATCCGGAGTCCCCTGCTTCGGAGTAGCCGCTGGAGGCAGGTGTCGGAGGGGCACCTCAGTGCCCTCACCGCTTCAGGCAGGGGTGTATCAGGCGAAGGGAGGGACGGCAGATGTTCTCGAGGCGCACTCATAGCCTGGTTAGCAAACATGTCCGATACTGGCAGACGATGAGCCTGAGAGTCACGATAGTCTAGTCTCACAGGCCTATGTGCTGGATAAGGTGTACCTTTGCGATATGCAACTCATTACATAAGGTGTACCTTGTCGAAGAGCGAATGTCCATTCGTCGCAATGCAACGCATTTCAGGCAGATGTGTCGATGTGGAAGATGTGTAAATCAGTAAGCCTCTTTACAGTAAGCTGTAACAGTAAGTAAGATTACATGACAGGAGGCCATTATAGTAAGTCCATTACAGTAAGTCTGTACCTGCCTTGGCTCCCAAGGGTACATGGTCGATCCACATTAGATCCATGTCATGGAATTGCCGAGGGAGAGAACCGACGAGAGCCATAACGAGAGTTACGCGATACCCCGGAGTCCCCCTGTTTTGAAATCACGAGACTCGAGCGCTCTCTGACGGCAGCGCGTACGAATTACAAGCTCCGGCAAATAGTTTCAAGCAAAACGTTTGCCACGAGTGCCCTCCGTAGGCTGCCCGAACGACCGGCATGGCTGATTACGACGCCGCACAAAACGACCGGAACGCGCCTCCCCAGCGGAGCGTGCAGAACCTCCGCGATGCATACGGCAATCCCGTCCTGCAGTACAGCGCTCGGAGGATCGGGGAAGACCGGCTTTACCGGCTGCCGAGAGAACGTCCCGGATGGACGACAAAAACGACCGAAACGCGCCTCTCCAGCGAAGCGCGCAGAACCTCCGGGATGCATATGGCAATCCTGTCCTGCTGTACAGCGCACGGAGGATCGGAGAAGATCGGCTATACCGGCTACCGAGAGGATGCCCCGGATGGAAGGATTGTCCCATTCAAAGCGAATTGAATTGTCCCATTCACAAACCGAGAGAGAGTCCCGGCTGGTGGTTTAATGGGCGTGATATGGGCGACAAACCATCCACGGAGGTCCGACCGATCCATCCATTCAACGCCGGACCGCGGATGGATCGACCATCCACGGACGCAAAGACTCAGAGACCCAAAGACAGCCATCGCCCCGGATGGACTGTCCATCCATGCTAGATGTCCCGGATGGATTGACCATCCACGGATGTCCGAACAATCCATCCATTCAACGCCTTCATTGAATGGCTCGGATCGACCATCCATGGACTCAAAGACTCACTCAAAGACACAAAGACATCCATGGACGTCATCCTGGGTCCCCACAAAGGGGCGAGGTGGGAGGCGTTATGCCGGACGGCATCCGGGCGAGCAACAATAACCTCCAGGGATCCCACCCCCCCCCCCCCCCCACCGAGGTTGCAGCAGCGCGCTGCATACCGAAGTCAGACGACCTTCACAGTCTGGGTCAGTCTGAGCCACAGTCAGTCTGGGGCGGAGGGAAAATGGAATCAGACGAGGCGTCTCGCAGTCTCGAAATGTGCGTGGATACGAGCCAAGAGCTCTGTCCGATAAACAACAAGCCCAGAGTCAAGGGCGAGCAGGCAGTACGGTGCCCCCGTTACTTGCGCAGGTGACAAGGGAGTCGGGCGCGACGCTCAATGTCACCATTTCACGAGGTCACCGTGTACTCCCTAAACGGCGCGGGCGCGCGACCTTGAGGTAGCGCCGCGTTACGTAGTTTACGTCGTTTACGTAAAGGACATTTGGTACGTAGTTTACCAAGGTACATGGAAATGTAAACGAATCCCCGATGAGATCGCGCGAAGCACGCAATTACGTTAATGACGCTGTAAAGCAAACGCGTGATTTAGTCGATGACGTCATCAATTGGTTCGGGCGCGTGCGGGCGGGTTTGACGGCGAGTTCCAGCTGAGCGGTATCCCCAGACGGAGTAAAGTAGCACTCCGAAATCTAAAGTCTCGCGTCCATAGTGGCAGCAGCATTCGAGCGGGCTCGAGATCGGTATACGGAATACGAACCCGGCCGACGAGCGAAAAGTATTATCTAGGGCGCACCGCGTACGAGGGAAACCGAAAGTTGAGCTCGGCCCGTTGAACCAGTGCGGCTTCGCCGAGTCGAGAGGGTGAGCCCGCCGAGTCGAGGGGTGAGCACGCCGAGTCGAGAGGGCGAGCATGCTTGGCAGCGATAGACTGCACGACCTGAAGTAGCGTCTCGTTTGTTTTGCTGTCGGGTCAAAGGATCGAATACATATCACGCCCTGAAGTAGCATCTCGTTTGTTAGCTTTCGGGTCAGAGGATCGAATACATATCACGCCCTGAAGTAGCGTCTCGTTTGTTAGCTTTCGGGTCAATGGATCGAATACATATCACGCCCTGAAGTAGCGTCTCGTTTGTTTAGCTTTCGGGTCAAAGGATCGGAAGTAGCGTCTCGTTTGTTCGGCTTTCGGGCCGCGTTTTGTCCGGAGTTTTAGACATAGGTAGCCATATATAATACACATGGTATACGATCATCTATATACATCTATCATAAGCATAGGCCCGAGTGTCGTGAAAGGCTATGAAGGTCCCGCTCGACGTCCTTAGAAACTCATCCGTGCTGCGACGAGTCCTCGCATGGTGCCAAGCGAGCCTCCATTGAGGCGATTCCGGGCAGCGGAGTTCGCCGGCCTCGTTGAGTAGCCACATGTAGGTGGGATTTCGACGGCCGCGATCAGAATCGCCGGCCTCGCAGAGTGGTGCCCGCGAAGGGCGCAGGGCCCGAGCAGCCGGAGTGAGCCGGCCGCGTGAGGCACGGCGTGATTCCGACGAGCAGTGCGCGATTCGCGCGGAGGAGGTGGTTCCACCGAGAAGCGAGTGGTCAGGGTGAGCCGGCCGTGTGAGGCACGGCGTGATTCCGACGAGCAGTGCGCGATTCGCGCGGAGGAGGTGGTTCCACCGAGAAGCGAGTGGTCAGGGTGAGCCGGCCGTGTGAGGCACGGCGTGATTCCGACGAGCAGTGCGCGATTCGCGCGGAGGAGGTGGTTCCACCGAGAAGCGAGTGGTCAGGGTGAGCCGGCCGTGTGAGGCACGGCGTGATTCCGACGAGCAGTGCGCGATTCGCGCGGAGGAGGCGGTTCTACCGAGAAGCGAGTGGTCAGGGTGAGCCGGCCGTGTGAGGCACGGCGTGATCCCGACGAGCAGTGCGCGAACCGCGCGGAGGAGGCGATTCCACCGAGAAGCGAGTGGTCAGGGTGAGCCGGCCGTGTGAGGCACAGCGTGATCCCGACGAGCAGTGCGCGATTCGCGCGGAGCAGGTGGTTCCACCGAGCAGCGAGTGGTCGGAGTGTGCCGGCCCCCGCGGAGGAGGCGATTCCACCGAGTGGTCGGAGTGTGGAGGCATGGCCGACATGGGAGTCGTGATCACTCGCGTGGGAATCTCATCTCGGGCCGAGGCACGCAAATCTAGGATGATTCTCTCGGACGGAGCCGTTAGCGTTTCGAGCAACCGAGGCTTGACTCGTATCTGCGGCGCCAAGCGGGTCCGTCGTTCCGACGGGGTTGCGGCCCAGGACATTTCCCAGTGGCCTCCTTCAGCAGGCGCCTTGTCGGAGTCTGTCATGCCTGCTCCGGCGTTCGGGCCTCAGGAGAGCAGTTTGCGTTTTGTCGACGCGGTCCCGCAAAAGGCTTGCGAGGTCCCATCGCATCCGGTCCTTTTGAGGCAGACCGGCGGCGAGAGTAGTCGGAGCTCCGTAGCTGGAGCTAGCTCGACGGGTCCTCCGCCGGTCATCCTTCTCCGAGGTGGGCCTCGCAGGAGCGCAGAGAATGTCGGGAACGCTCGTCTGTGATCTGCGTTCATCCGGCCATCGCAAGACTCGTGTCCCGCCCTTTCCGAAGATCATAATTGAAATTAAGTGTTGTGAAAAATCAACCAGATCCACAACTCGTCCATAGATAGGTTTAATTTCAATTAGATCGTAACATCATCCTGTAAAATACACCATGCAACATATATGTCAGGATCAAGGCATCATATGAGAAAGATTGGATATATCAGTCAATGCAAGCAAGTCTAGGATATAAGTGGGTACGTACCATTCAATTCTACATGTCATTGTATAAAGTCGCAGGAGTGGCCTCGAGTCGCGGACGTCCCGAGGTCTTATAGACACCGCCCAGTGGTTTAAGTGAGCGTCACACCTGGGTTCAACTTACATTTTCACCACATGTTTCATTATACTTAGTTCAACCACTGTTTATGGAATTGTTTCCCACTCGCCACCCCACCTCCCCCCCCCCCCCCCCCCGCCCCGAGATCAGTCTCAGAATGACTTCTCCTCAGCTACCCCTCACCCCGATTCACCCTCATCTAGCATCTTAAATGATTATAATCACATGAATGGTTTCTTATATTTCCTCATTTGTTGTTCTTTCCGATCTGTTCCATTACAGCATTTGCCCGTGATCGCATCCTCCACCATCGTGCGTTGCCGATTGTGCCGCACTTATATCAACCCATTCATCACGTTCCTGCAATCACAAAAGTGGAAATGCAATCTTTGCTATCAAATCAACGACGGTGTGTGCTTTCTTTATCTTTGCTCTTTACCATGTCCTTGACCTTCTCTACCCTTTAAAGTTTTTGTTTCGTTCACATAAGACACATTGCTTTCACTCTACTGTATTTCAAACACTTGGCCATTTCACATATGCATGCCACTGGGTCCTACATGGACTTATGCTTTCCTTATGCTTTGTGTAGATACTTTAGTAATGACGTCAAGTTGCTTTCCCCCACCACCCTCTTATGTTTATGTTTCACTTCCATTCTATCACTTTTCTCTGCTATTTCATAATTTGGGGAAAATACCTTGGGGATTGTGGGGTGGTGGGAGCAGGTGAGGGTTTGGGGGGATAGAGTGGGGGATTGTGGATGAATGCTGAAGGTTTGGTTTCATATACATTGGTTCAATACTAAAGGAGGCGGAGGTTGGGATGCAGAAAATCAGGTTGGAGTGAAGGCTGCATGGGCAAAATGGAAGGAGGTTAGTGGATTAGTCTGTAATATGAGGATACTGAGAAAATTGAAGGTTAGAATCTACAAGACATCGATTAGACTGTTTATAATGTATTTTGCAAAAATGTGGGCTTTGAGAAAAAAGGGAAGAGATGCTGCTGGAGACAGAGATGAAAATGTTTCAGTGGATTCACATAGTCTCCAGAAGAGAGCGGTTGATGTATGAGGAGAGATACGCAAGGTGGAGATGCAAGTATCACAGAGAGGATATGAGAAACTAGCTTGTGGTGGTTTGGACACTATGACGAAAAAGGATGAAGAACCAATCAAGAAAGCATGGAATGAGCCCCAATTAGAAGGAAAATATCAAGAGGATGACAGAGTTTAAGATGGAGGTACACAGTGGAAGGAGATTTGAAGAGAGTGCGATTGAGAAAGGAAGATGCGGACGACAGACGAGAATGGAGAAGGTGGATCTGAGTGGCCAACCCCCTAAATGTTGGGATTGAGGTGCAGGAAAGAAGAAGAAACGGTGTGACCACAAATCCAGAGACAAAACCAGGAGACAGAAAAAAAGGGAGAAACCTAAGTGGTGGTTTAGTACTCTTAGGGGGTGTAAGACCTTGACCTTGAACCCAGAGGGGTATAATATAAATTAGGAATAAACGCGACTTGCTGTAGGCTATCTAGAGAGGGCAATTTTGCTCTGATCGGACAAACCTTAGTCGAGTTATGGTGAAAGTGTTAAAATGTTTATAATTAAGTCATGCCCTTAAAATTAAGTCAAGGTCAATTGTTAGGTCAACCCCTCATACTTTCTATTCCCATTATTGATGCAAGATTTCATTTTGAAAGACCCCAGACAGCTCTAAGATACAGCTCGGAAATTGATACAGTTTGGAAAATTGGAGTGTTGAGAGGAGAACCACCTTCAGAGGCCATTTTTCCCTGCAGAGCAGAGGTTGGCCTTTTTCGGGCAGTGTGGTCTCCTTTTTGAAGCAATGTTTTATGGCCGGATGCCCTTCCTGCCGCCAACCCTGTTAGTCGCCTCTTGCGACACACAGGGAATTATCAGTGAACTGGTACTCAATTTGCCGACCTCGGAAGGATGACAGGCTGAGTAAACCCCCCGGCATTAATTCAGCGATCGACCGGGATTCTAACCCAGGATCCTAGGATCCTAGGATCCCAAGCCGGCACCCTAACTGCTAAGCCAACACCAGGTGTTGAGAGAAGGAAGGAAAAAACAAACAAACCTAAATTACCCAAAAACAACGAAAACCCAGAGACTTAACAACACCCCTAATCTACTCCCCATGGGGCCTACACTATCCCTACAAAGTTTAGTGGCAATCACTTAAGCTGTTTAAGACTCCTCCTCTCCCCACTCCCATACCACCTATATTTCAAATCCCCCCTCCCTCTGAAAAAGAAAAATCCACAAAAGTTAATAGCTTCGTTTTCTTTGCACCATAAATTCCCCATGGTTCACCAATTATGCAAACCACGTTTGGTAGTTGGGCACCTGATAGTTTTGTGCATTTGGTGGTTATGTAAATAGCAGGAGCCCAACTTTCCCCTCCCCCACACTCCTGCATGTGGACCAAGAAAAACAAAGATGAGAGTCAAATGGACATCATTAATCAGTTTCAGCAGTTTGCATGAGAATTTTCAGCAGTTTGCATCAGTCTTTCCAGAGCTTGTATTGTTTTGATTCCAGGGTTCATAACCCTATAATGTATTTTTTTTCTTCTCGGCTACCTATTTTCCTCACCCCCACCCGCCCCCCTCCACCCCACTCCCCAATCCCACTGGACAAATGCTAACCAAAAAAAACAACCTTTCTGGAAAATATCATTTAAATGACAAACAATTGTTCACCAATTTGATTAACACGGGCAACGAAGTCAAAATTAACATGGCAAAACACTGTACACGATGTTATTGATTAAAATTTTTTTTTTTTTTTTTTTTTGCAATAACATTTAAAATTTATTTTCTATTGACATTATTCTTTGCAAGTCATCTTGCATTGAGCTCGAAAATCAATCGCTATCAGAGTACGGTAGTACTCGATGTAGAGATAAATGGAGAAAACAATGCTGGTTCCATCTGCTACATGTATACAAAACTAAAGTTGGAGTATCTCTAAAAAGTCGCTTCGGCTATGTTATAACTTACCTGGTCTGTTCAACTGATTGTTAAGGCAGGGATCACTTTTCAGTACTCCAGACCATGGAAAAAGGAAAATAAAATAAAATAAAGCAAAAAACCGAGATCGGTTAAACCCGGGAATTCATCCTCTCATTCGTCATCATAATGATCTTCAGATGGTGTATTTGCGAGCTGCCTCTATCAATGGCAGTTATTCTGGTACCATACACCAGAGTTTTACTTTGTGCAACATCCTTTGGTATCATAATTTTAATAGTTTGAAAGGATTCCACAAAAAATACAGATAACTACATTCCTATGTTTAAAAAAAAAAAAAAAAAAAAAAAATGAAGGGTTGTGAGTGGTGGGCGGGGCTACGATTGTCCATCAACCTCATGGGGGTGGGGCCGCTAGACACATTTGTCTCAGTGTCGTTGCATTATGCGTGGCAATGTGACGTCAAATAATATCAGCAAAATATCATGCCTTGGGAAATACCTTGTTTTTCAGTGTTATATTTATGAAAATAAAATAATAGCGAGTAACCAGTGCTCAACACGCGACGCACGTGATCACGAACCCGCTTAAGTAACGGTTTCTCAGCGGCAGATTCGCTACGTCGGCACATCACTTAGGTATCTGGCATCGTATAGAACAGCCTGAACTTGATGCACCACCTCAACAGCTATTTTAAAAGAAATATTCTAGTTTCCTAAAAAACATATTTTTTTAATGTAGGGTTGTTTCTCCAAAAAGTATGAACATGAGGTAGGGATGATCATCAGAAATGATAATGTGAAACCATCCCTACGTGTGTGTGTGTGGTAGGGTGCATCAAACGCCCTTAGGTTCTTGGATTTTAATGTCTATTCTCTCAAATGTTACACTTGTTGGTAGAAGTATGTATGCAAAAAATAAATGAAATCAGAGGTGGTCCTGGGTGGCCACCGGCCACTTTTATATATTTAGGGCCATTTTCGGGGCCGCACTATGTAAAAATGTTTGATTTTGTTATTTTACACCCAAACCTAGTCATGTTTGGTATCAAATTGAAGGTCTTGATGAGAGGAATACAAATATAACAATTTTATGCAAAAAACGATGGTTTGATAATTAGTTTGTATTTTTACATGAATGAAATCGGAGGTCTAATCGTGGGTCCCATACTAGTAGTCTAATAATATCCTTTATTTTCTTTCAGATGGCAGATAAGAAGACCAGATTAGCAAGTGCCATTTTTGGTCTTGGCAATGCTTTTACAGAAGCAGATGGTACATTGACAGGAGTCCGCCTCCCAACTTGCCGGCAGGTTCTTCGATGCGTGATGTGGTACATCCAGAAAGAAATATGTGAAGGCAAACAAACTCAGCCACTGAAATGGAAATCTGCCAGCATCGTCCTTATCCAGCTGAAAAAATTCTACACTAAAGCAAATATTCCTATGCTTTCAGACCATCAATGCTGCAAACTAATACTTGACCTTCTTAATGACAATAACAAATTGCGTCAAATACCTGCTTCTCGCCGAGAATCTCCAAGCACTTTGGCTAAGTTGCAAACCATGAATGAACGTCTTGATAAGACCTTTGGTGTATGGACAAAAGATGCAATGACAAACATTAAGAATGAGGAAGATAGAGTATTTTTAGAGTCAATGAAATCTGACAGAGTAGCCTCATTTGGTGGTGTTGACAAGAAGAAAGTTGATAAAGATCATAGAAAAGAAAAACGCCTCTTAGCGGAAGCTTCAAGACGAGAACGTCATGAATCATCCAGTGTACAAGAGATGACAATTAGTTCTGTATGCTCTGATGATAGTGACTCTGCAGATAGCTTGGAAGAAACTGAAGAAGAGGCGATTCCAGAGTTTCAAAGGAAGCGTAGTCACCACAGATCAACATATGCAGGTACATCTGCCTTTATTCCTCATGATATTCTGAAAAGACATTCAGTTGTGTCTGTTGCTACTCGACTAAACATAACTCCTGTTCAACAGGTTGCGCTCACCAAAGCTGTAATTCAAGAGGCAGGAGGTGATCCACGTCGTGTGGCCAAGTCGTACTCAACTGCTGATAAGGCTCGACGATCAATAACAAGTGCTATCGCCAAAGATATTCAAGAAAATTGGATCGCCCCAACAGCTGCAACACTTCACTGGGATGGCAAGCAGATACCAACGCTCACAAACAAGAATGTCAAGGAAGAAAGATTGCCAGTGTTGGTTGGGAATGCCACTGATGTAAAGCTACTGGGGGTGGCTATATATCCTCCTGGAAGTGATAGGTCATCAGGTGACATCATTGCCGAGCACACTTACACGTATCTACATTCATGGAAGTGCAAACAATCAGTTGTCAACTTATGTTTTGACACAACAGCATCAAACACTGGACACGTTACAGCTGCCTGTGTTACCATTCAATCAAAACTGGACCGTGCTCTTCTGTGGTGTGCATGTCGCCATCATGTTGGAGAGGTAATCCTGGATCATGTGTTTGACGTTCTCAAAATTGAGGCATCAAAGTCTCCAGAAGTATCTTTGTTCCAAAAATTCCAGAAGAATTGGGAACGCATATCGCATGCAAAGAATGAAAGTTTAACCAAAATTGACATTTCCATGTACAATGACTATGCACAACAGCTGCTTTTATCCTGCAAAAACAAGGTTTTAAGCACAATCCGCACAAGCGCTTCATACTGTAGGGAAGACTACAAGGAAATGGCACAACTCTGCCAGGTAGTCCTCGATGATGATGTCACAAAACAAGGAACACTCCACAGACCAGGGGCCATGCATAAAGCAAGGTGGATGTCAAAGATTCTTTATTCCATCAAAATATGCCTACTTGAAGAGCAAATTTCTCTACTACCTCGAGGAACTGTAACAACACAACATCAACAGAAAAAACTGAAGGAGTTTGTTGTTTTTGTTGTTTATATTTATTGTGATTGGTGGCTCATATGTCAGTCTGCTTCAAATGCCCCATGGTTTGATTTGTGCTTTTACAAGACTCTGCTCAACTATAAAGCTGTCAACTCAACCATTTCAGTCAGCGCTATGAAAGCCTTTGATAGACATTTGTGGTATTTAACCCCAGAACTGGTTGTTTTGGCACTGTTCAGCAATGCAATTCCTCAAAAGGATCGTCGTGCCCTTGCAGATGTGTTACTGGCCATACAACCAGATGAAATGCCAAGCACTCCAAAACACCGCTACGGTTCTGGATATGGCAAACCGTCATTTCCAAAAATTACAGAAGCGACAACCCTGGCTGATCTTGTGAACGAGGACTCGTGGTTTACAGTAAACCTTCTTCACCTAGATATGACCTTCCTAACAGAGGATGTTGACACTTGGCAGAACAATGAGCACTTCAAGGCAGCCAAGTCCATTGTGGATGGGCTTAATGTTGTGAATGACCCTGCGGAGAGAGCAGTAAAGCTCGCAACTGATTTTGTCTCAACTGCAAGAAGAGAAGACCACTTCCAAAATCTTCTTCAAGTGGTTGAATGTGACCGCAAAGCGAGGCCAAATTTGCGGAAACGAGCAAAGTTGGAGTAGTGACATTGGCGTTGTGCTTAATACATTTTCAAACTTTTAATCAATGAAAGTACAATACTACAACACTGTACTACAACTTTGTAATATGAAGAACGATTTTGGTTAATTTTACATTGACATGTAAGGTTGTTTTAACTGTTTGATATTAGGCATTTAGTAAAAGTAGGACTTTACTTTTGTATATAGGTATAATGGTTAATTTTACATTATCTTGTAGTTAATTTTACATTATCTTGTAAAGTAGTTTAGCTGTGGCCCTAAATGGCCCTAAATATATAAAAGTGGCCGGTGGCCACCCAGGACCACCTCTGATTTCATCTATTTTTTGCATACATACTTCTACCAACAAGTGTAACATTTGAGGGAATAGACATTAAAATACAACAACTTTTTGAAAATCATGGGGCGTTTGATGCACCCGTGTGTGTGTGTGTGTGTGTGTGTGTGTGTGTGTGTGTGTGTGTGTGTGTGTGTGTGTGTGTGTGTGTGTGTGTGTGTGTGTTTGAGAAAGAATTGTGAGGAACAGAAATGAAAAAACGAGATGTGTGTGATGATTGACATTTCTTTTGGTGAGGCTTCTCCCGCTGATTTGTCTATCTTTTGGTGGAAAATCCACTATACTGTTTCTCATATATTTATATGTTTATTCTTTGTTGATGTGATTTTAATGTGTTTGTTAAACTACATTTATATGTTATTTTATGTTTGTTCAACTACATTTCAAAGCATGAAAACCACAAACAATATAATTAATTGTACAGTAACGGCTAGATGTTACAAGTTAAAAGAAACTAAAGAATTAATTACATGTAAAACCTCAAATATAGTTTACCTATTGACCTGTAGCAAATGTGCGATGCAATATGTTGGTGCATTGATGGGTTGACTGACTGCCTGGACGCAACTGAGGTTATGGATCTACTGATGTACCATCTATTGATGTGGATCCATGATCGAGGTTGTGGATCTACTGATGTACCATCTATTGATGTGGATCCATGATCGAGGTTGTGGATCCGCCGTTTGGAGAGGTCCTGGGCTGAAAGGATTGAAACCTCGAGGAAGAACGGTGCCCAGCTGATGATCCATGCAGTCAGGAAACTAGTCAATTGCTTATGGGTTGACGTTCTTGCTTTAGGTGGAGAAACTATGTTTGAGATTTGCAATTTAAATAAAGTTGAATATGGGATGTTGTGAAATTAACATCATTTACAACAATCCTTTAAATTATTTATATTTAAGTTTAGGAACAACCGATACTGTACGTGTGTGTGTGTGTGTGTGTGTGTGTGTGTGTGTGTGTGTGTGTGTGTGTGTGTGTGTGTGTGTGTGTGTGTGTGTGTGTGTGTGTGTGTGTACATGTGTACACTGTACAGTACCATCAGAAAGTATTCACACCCCTTGACTTTTTTCACATTTTGTTGTTGTAGCCTAAATTTAAAATGGATAAGATTGAGATTTCTTTTGTCACTGATCTGCACATAATACCCCAAAATGTCAAAGTAGATTATTATTATTATTATTATTATTATTATTATTATTATTTTATTTTTTTAGAAATTCTTGCAAAATAATTGAAAATGAAATACAGAAATGTCTAATTTACAATAGGTATTCAACCCTCTGAGTCAATACTTCGTAGAAGCGCCTTTGGCAGTGATTACAGCATCACGTCTTCTTGGGTATGTCTGTATCACCGTTGCACATTTGGATTTGGAGAGTTTCTCTCATTTTTCCTTAGATTTGCTCAAGCTCTGTCAAGTTGGATGGGGAGCATCGGTGAACAGCAATCTTGAAGCCTTTCCACAGATTCTCAATGAGATTCAAGTCTGGGCTTTGGCTGGGCCACTCAAGGACTTTCATGTTCTTGTTCTGAAGCCATTCCAGTGTTGCTTTGGCTGTATGCTTGGTGTCACCGCTGTCCTGTTGGAACGTAATTTTTCACCACAGTCTAAGGTCTTTTGTACTCTGAAGCAGGTTGTCCTCAAGGATTTGCCTTTATTTCGCTCCATTTGTTGTTCCCTCTATCCATACAAGTCTCCCGGTCCCTGCCGCTGAGAAGCATCCCCATAGCATGATGCTGCCACCACCATGCTTCACGGTTGGGGTGATGTTAGATGGATGATGAGCTGTACTCGGTTTCTGCCAGACCTAACGCTTTACATTTAGGCCAATGAGTTCAATTTTCGTCTCATCAGACCACATAATTTTTTGCCTCAAGCTCTGTCTTTCACGTGCTTTTTGCAAACTCCCAACGTGCTGTCATTTGCCTTTTTCTCAGGTGTGGTGTCCGTCTGGCCACTCTCTCATAAAGCCTTGATTTGTGAAGTGCTGCTGTGACTGTTCTTCAGACAGGTTCTCCCATCTCAGCCAAGGAACTCTGTAGTTCTGCCAGTGGTCTTTGGGTTCTTGGTCACCTCCCTGACCAAGTTCCTTCTTGCCTGGTTGCTCAGTTTGGTCGGGCAGCCAGCTCTAGGAAGAGTTTGGGTAGTTCCATTATTTTTCCCTTTCCTAATAATGGAGCTTATTACTGTGCTCTTGGGAGCTTTCAACATTCTAGAAGATATTATTTTATCCCCTTCCCCAGATCTATGCTTCCTCACAATTCTATCTCTGTGATCTATGAAGAGTTCCTTGGACTTCATTGTATAGAGTGTCTGTTCTGACATGCACTGTCAACTGTGGGGCCTTATGTCGAAAGATGTTTCTTTCTAAATCATGTCCAATAAATTTACTTGGCCACAGGTGAGCTTCAATCAAATTGTCGAGACATCTCAGGGATGATCAGAGGAAATTTGATGCACCTGAGCTCAATTTGGAGTGTCGTAAGCAAAGGGGTTGAGTATTTTTTGACTGAAGACATTAAAACTTCTTATTTTAAATTGTTTTGTAAAAATTTCTAAAAAACAAAACAAAAAAAGTTCCTTTTAAAAAAAACCAAAAAATAACATGGCTGTAATATGTGTAGATCTTATGTGTAGATCAGTGACAAAAAAATTCTAAATTTCATCCATTTTAAATTCAGGCTGTAATAACAATATGTGAAAAAAAGTCAAGGGTTGAATACTTTCGTGTGTGTGTGTGTGTGTGTGTGTGTGTGTGTGTGTGTGTGTGTGTGTGTGTGTGTGTGTGTGTGTGTGTGTGTGTGTGTGTGTGTGTGTGTGTGTGTGTGTGTGTGCACGCACACGCGTGCATGCATACACATGCATGTTTGCGCATTCAATATAACTATTTTCTCAGGACAACCATTATTCAAAGAAAGATGTTGGGATAGTTTCATGATAATTTATTGTGATATAATCCCTACATTCTTTCCATACTTTTTGGAGTAACATCCCTACACAGCATCCCTTTACATTAAAAAAAAATGTTTTCTTACTTGTAGTAAGATGTCGTGGATTCCAACTACAAACGATGCATTTTCCTATTGAGTAAGACTCAATATTTTGTCTCATCATTCTGCCTCATTTTACCTTGCAAGTCCGTAAGCCTTGTATGTAACGTATTAAAAATGAAATAGCCAAAAACGTGCAATTATCTGTGTTTGTACAAAGTATGCCATTTCTTTAGCAGTGGACATGCATAGTCTTAAATTGCCAAAATGGTATTACATGGTTCAAATATATACAAACTGTAACTTGATGGTGCTTGGTGTTGTTTCTTTATGCAGTCCCAGACGATTTTGTGTTCAACCCGGTGACGCACGTGTATGGTAATCCTCTGGATCGGCCAGAGATTCAATACTCAACCATAGAGTTCATTGCACCTGCAGAGTATATGGTGAGAATGTATATTGTCTAATACAGGGGTTCGTAACCTTTTTCCCTGTCAAGACCCCCAACGGATTGCCCACGATGTCCCCATACCCCCTTTGCCAGACTGATGACTGACCAAGGTGCACCGAAGGTGCGCATAGCTAGGGGAGACTGGGGGCATGTCCCCCTATAATTTTTTTGATTTCTTGGTGCTCTGTGGTCTATTCTGAGGGGTGTTTTTACTTTAATTGCCTATTTTTGGATGAAAATTGGTAACTTATTACCCAGAAAATGGGCCAAGTTCGGGGATCCGTGCCTGATTACCAGTCCCATTAGGTTCCAGTGTGACTTCAAAATATCTCAATAGCTTAGTTTTACATATGGATAATTAGGAACAGAACAGGAAAGAAAATCATTAGGATTTTATCCCTATTTATTTCTTTGCTTGTTAACAAAGAAACAAAACAAACTAAACTAAAACATGCAAGTTTTATGCAAGCCGTTTTACTAATCGAGTGAGATTGTTGCTGCTGTTTTCGTGCAATCAGAATACGGAATCGGGGCAAAGTTCGTGACAACGCCACTCGCATAAGGCATGTTGCAAAATAAATTATACTGTTATGTCGGTAGGGTAGTGATATGTAGAGCCAGATAGATCTGTGTAGGTAACGTGCTTCGTCTGTCGCGGTAAGGAATCTACCTTGTAATTTTCATGTGTAGACGTTTTGTCGGTTAAGAGTATACCTGTGAGCATACCAGGATGTTCGAGTGATAAGTAGAGTTAGGGATTAAAGAATAAAGCCCCTGTGTGTCTCACCTGGTCAGCCAAACCTTTGTCCCGTATGGCAATGCACACCACTTACACTTATTTAGGATCTCCTTAGTGCAACATTAAATGACTCCCTTCCCTGACAGTGACTTCCGAAGGAACAGGCAAAGAAACCAGGCCGGGGCACCGCCGATGATGGCCGCCGCCAATTACACCTCTGACAGGCCTAACCACATCGAGTGCCACGCGCTATCACCACGCTACACGCTACGTGCTATCACCACGCTACATGCTACGAGCTATTACCACGCTACGGTCCTGTGATTGGTCGGCGCGCTGGGCGCGAACTTCCAGCCAACGAGTGCGA
Source organism: Myxine glutinosa (assembly GCF_964187855.1). Taxonomy (NCBI): domain Eukaryota; kingdom Metazoa; phylum Chordata; class Myxini; order Myxiniformes; family Myxinidae; genus Myxine; species Myxine glutinosa. The sequence goes on from NC_136268.1 coordinate 88,244,823, forward strand.
GAGGCGCGAAGCTGGAAGGTTCGGTGGAAGTCGCTGGTTGGTAGCGCGCCAAGGCTGACGTCACCGGCAAGGTTATTTAAGGGAGCCCCGAATGCCAGTTGCTCTCTTGGTGTTTGGACATCATTCAGTCTTGCAGCTCCCTCTTGAGTCTCTTGGTGCTTGGACATTTTCTCTTCTCTTCTTCGTCTTGCGCAGCCCAAGTTGAGTTGAGTCATAGCCCAAGTGGAGTTCGCTGGCTTGCATGCTTGCTTCGGGGGAGCTGACTGGGGCGTGGCAGGCCGATCGTGTGTGAAGATCGACCTCGCTTGGAGCCGCTAGCCTGTGTTGGACACGCGGTGCTTTTCCTGCTTTGGGACCTCGTGTGCGAACGGAGTGGGCGTTGGCTCGGGCCTTCGCGGTGCTGTGGTGCTGGAGCATGGAACAAGCCCATGCGATGAAAGAGTTCCTTTCTGATCATAACGAAGTCTTTTCACCTTGAAAGCATCAATGGAGGTTTCAACATGATCCCTGTGTTTGCTTTGGAGGTGCTCACTCAGTCCTGATGGCTTCAAATTTCCATTGCTCATTTCCAAATTGCAAAGCATGCATTGGGGTTTATCAGTTCCATCTCCTTCTTTCACACAAGTGAAGCCAAAGCGGACATAGTCATCATTCCAATTCCGTTTTTTGACAGACGACATCTTGCTACAAATCTGTAAAAGAATAATAAGAAAACAATTAACAAACGCCACAGAAGATAAAACATTAGTCCACGTGAAATAAAGGGTTGGCCACTAACACCGAAAACAACAGAAAGAGATGTACAGAAGATTAAGAAATTCCTCACACTATACTTCTTCAACGTACCCAATCAATCAACTTTCGCAGCTCAATCAATTCTCACGGACTGGGTGTTTACGGACACTGATATACGGGTGTTTTTCACGGACACGGATATCCGGCCGCCCCATTTATGTTATTGCATTATAATGAATGTGAATGCCCTATTTATATTTAAATATACTTTGAAAACTTTGAATATCTTCAGATAAGTAGGCTTACTACTCACTTGTTTTGGAAATGTTTTCACCGGAAACGAATTGAGAATGAGATCATAATTGCTTTAATTGCCGATATTCGGTTCTTCACCTGATGTCCTAATGGCCTACAATCTCATGTAATGTAGGGCCTACATTCCTACCTTATGTGACAGCACATTGGCTCAGTGTGAACTTTGACCTGCCATAATCGCTATGTAAATGTTCTCATTGTCATGTCAATCATGCATTGTAATCGCATGCATACGCCCGGGGTGTATAGTTGATTTATTCGAATTTTATTAGAAAATTGAATTTATATTTGTTTGAAATAAAATTATACAAATATAATTTGTTTTGAAATATATACAGACTTGGCATTTAATATGGAATATTTTTTTTGTGGGGGTGAACTTACTTTTCAAGATGACTTGGAACCAAAAGTTCATTGGAATTATGTTGAAATTATTCTAGATTTTGTTAATGTGACCTTTAAAAGAAACAAAAACCACATTTGACATTTCAAAGCAAATAAATTGATCCTTGAAAGTGATGTAAACTGATATCAAACTCAATTCACGGACAGTACTGTTTTAAACTTCTGTACGTTTTGCAGAAGTATCTCTATATTTTGCACATTAGCCAATTTTTTTTTCAACAAAAACAAAAGCTAAATTATGACTGGGATAACGGACAGTAAAATTACAGTTCAGTACTTCGTGTAACCCCCACGAGCATTCAGGAGAGCACGTACACGTCGAGGCATGCTGTTCACGAGATTTGCCAAGGTTTGGACAGGAATCGCTTGCCATGCAGTGACAATAGTCTGCTGCAATTCACGCACAGAGGTAGGCTGCTGGTCCAAGTTGGCGATTTGACGCATTAATTCTGCCCACAAGTTCTCTATCGGATTCATATCCGGGGACATGGCAGGCCACTCCATATGCTCTACACCACGGTCAGCAAGAAAGTGTTGGATCATGCGAGCACGATGAGGCCGTGCATTGTCATCTTGGAAGACAGTTTCCTCGAAAGGCGACACGAGCAAATGGAAGCAATGTTTCTTCCAGAATGACCCTGTACTTGAACTGGTTCAGGTTTCCATTCAGAACAACCAGGTCAGTTTTGCCCCCTGCATGAAAAGCAGCCCAAACGGTCACCCCACCACCTCCAGCTTGGACTCTTGGCACTATACAATCTTCGTTGTGGGCTTCATGCACTTGTCTGCGCACTCGGACACGGCCATCTTGACGATAGACCAGAAATAAAGACGCGTCACTGAAGGTCACATGATTCCAGTGTCCTGGCTGCCATTGACGGTGCTCTCTGGCCCACTGCAATCGGCGCTGGCTGTGTTGTCTGGTCAAGTGTGGCTTTCTCAGGGGACGCTTGGCACGATAGCCTGCTTGAACCAGTCGTTGGTTGACTCGCCTTCTGGATACAAGCACATTTGTCAGTTGCTGCCACTCAGCCCTAAGCCGATTAGCTGACTTGGTACGGCCATTGCGGACTAACCAGTGCAGCTGGCGATCATCTCTCCTTGTGGTTCTGCGTGGACGTCCTGGCCTCGGTATTGGAGTAGGGACACCCCTCTGAGCATTTCGTTTCAGGATCTTTGACACCTGACCTTGAGTGATGCCATACTGCCGAGCAATAGCACGCTGTTTCATGCCAGAATTTCGGAAAGCCACCACTCCATGACAAACAGCATTGTCAAGTTGATGGACCATCTCCAGAGGAAGCGGCAATAACTTTTGTAGACGTGCAGCAGTTGTTTTCCACTAATACAGAATGCAACAACCCTTGTATACCCGATTGTGAAGCCAATCGTCAAATGTACCTGTCCTTACATTTTGTCACGCCACCTGTGATATAATCCTGTTATTGACTTCTTGCTGCGAAAGACAATCAGTGACATGGTTCTTTCAACAAAGACATCACCGAAGGGTAAAAGAAACTCACCAGATTGATATACTGAGTTCAGAAAGTAAACCCAAGTCAAGAAAAAAAAAGATTCCATATTAAATGCCAAGTCTGTATATATATATATTATATAAATATATTTAATATTTCATTGAATTTATTACGATTTATTATTATAATTTATTACGAGTCCCATACCCCCAGATTTTGGTCCCCATACCCCCAAGGGGTATGGATACCCCAGGTCTAATACAAGACCATTTTGACTATAGTGAGGGTTGCAGCAGATAATCTATTTCGTTTGATCCTGGTGTCTGTTCGGGTATGTAGATTGGTTTGGTTGGTTATTCTCCAATATTTGACTCATTTATCTTGATCTAGTTAGTCTGCCTGTTAATTTTGGCATGACAATTCTATTTGAAGTATTAGTCGATTTCCAGCGATTTGTCCTGAGGGATCGGAGTTGAACTTCCGGTTATTTTCAGCATAAATATTTTTATATAATGATGTAAAGAGCAACTGATTAGATTTTGGGTTCAAGACGTCAAAGGTCAAGGTCTGTAATAGGTCTGTAACTTGAGAAAGGCTAAATGGATCTAATCCTGGGTCCTACTAACACGTATGCAAAATTTGGTGGTGATCGGGCCAGCCCTGATTTTGTTCTATGATTTTCATATGTACATACATACACACATACAGAGGAATGCTTTATTTGATATAGTGGGATAGTAAACAGATGGACATTTGGAGCTTCTTCAAAGTTGTTGTCTTTGTTTTCAGGTCAGACCACCCCAGCCTGCTGTCTACTTATTCTTGTTTGACGTCTCTTTCCATGCTGTGGCAACAGGATACCTATCTGTTGTGTGCCAGAACATCATTGAAAACCTCAACAGGTACATGACATTCTGCAGAGGGAAGACTGAGGCCACACCTAATCGTGGTGGTTTTGCAATTACACAGACATAATTTAGTTGTTCGAGTTTTCTTTTTTGTGTGTAAAGGTCTCTTTTATGATCCATATCGTTTGCTCACACTGAAGACAAGTTTCATAAACAAATGACCTTCAGCCTTGATCATTATCATATACTAGATAGCTGAGTTTTTATTACTGCTCTATAACAGACATTACGTTGGTTTGGAATTTCCTATTGTGACATCATGACTACACTGTAAGGTCTTATCATAGTAAAGCTATAAATTTCATTCTTTAACTGGTAGGCATCCTGGATTCTCAAGTTTCATACAAGGTCATCAGTGTTGCCGTATTACCATTTCCTGAGAAGTTCCTCACATGCTCTTCAAGGTTCCTGAGTCTAACCATAATCTTGATTTGACACTAGGTTGCATTGTCATTATGCTTCTCATGAGCATTAATTGCTGTGCAAGTTTCTCCTAACTATGAAAATGTATTCTATTAATTGTGACAGTTTTGTAATGCATCCCCAACAAGGCTTTTGTAGCTGCATTTTGTTGATGTTGCAGGTTTGTATTGATAAATATTGTACTCTCAAAGGCCTGCAATCTTTTAGTTATCATATTGAATGAATGAATGAATGAATGATCGATTTAAGGCCATTTTCCCCGCTAGAGCGGGGGTTAGCCTTGCGGGCCCCATGAAAATTATGGTTCCCTGTTTGAGGCAATGTTTTATGGCCGGATTCCCTTCCTGACGCCAACCCTTGGTCACGCTCTTACGATGCGCAGGGATACGGTGTACCTATTCTAAATCGGGGTACACACCATGATCATTCATCCCAGCAAGCTGGTACTCAATTTGCCGACCTCGGAAGGATGACAGGCTGAGTCAACCCCCCTGGCGTTAATTCAGCGATCGACCGGGATTCGAACTCAGGATCCTAGGATCCCAAGCCGGCACCCTAACCGCTAAGCCAACACCAGGCTTTTAGTTATCATATTCTCCACTGCTAATTGGACATGGGACAAACAAGGCCAAGATGGAAATGATTGGCATGCTGGAGTTGATAGGGGGGAAATACTAATTGTTTGATATAAATGAAGGAGCACAAGTAGTGAATGTGTGATCCTGGCAGGGTATAGTTACCCGATCACTCGCTCCAACTTTGCCTTGCTGGGTTTATCGGCATGGGAAAGAAGCTGAACTGTTGGGAAAAATTATTTTATGACTACCAACTTGCCAAACCAGTTAATTTTAATATTGATTAATACTGTCATGGTGTTTCACATGCAGGGTGATTCATCAGTATGTGCATTAAACGAACGGGTGTCCTGTTCAGATGGACATTAAACGGGTGTCCTGCTTGCCGGCATTAGTTGGTGGACGTTAAAGATGCCACGGTGTCCTTCACGAAGCATCGGCGAGTATTCGCTGGCACCATGAATAAATTCCAAATTCCTTCCCTCACCAGCAAGGGGCACTGCATCAGTGGCACAGCTGCACTTTCAGCAATGCTGCAAACCAGCAGCCACAGGCTGCACGCAAAATGAATGTATCTTCTTCATCTGCTAATATCGCTCCATCAGTGCAGCCAATTTCATAACACTGGTATTGAGTTACTCATTAGAATACCTGCCAACTGTTACGATTATGGTATACTATGTTCGTCACCATTTTCGGAACGATATTAGGTTGTATGATCTTGCTCGATTTTTGTATGTATATAAAGCATGGATTTAAGTAAAATAAAATGCGAGACCAAGACGGTGAGATGTGAGTATTCAGTTTATTTGTTGATTGATGATTGAGGTCAGAGTTTTCCTTGAAAACCATCATAATTCCAACCTCAAAGTTCCATCTCACCCTGATGGACTAATAACACCATCATTCGTGATGATTAGTCCTCTCCACACTTTATGTGGGCGTCATTTCAATGGTGAGCGTTGTGCAATCAGCAAGCCATGCTTGCCTCACCTTCCCTTATAATCTTGTTCTCCCCTCCCCTCCAAATCTTCCCCATAACCCCTCCCCTCCAAATCTTCCCCATCACCCTCCCCTCCAAATCTTCCCCATCACCCATCCCTTTCAAATCTTCCCCCTTGCCCCTCCCCTCCTAATCCTCCCCATCACCCATCCCTTTCAAATCTCCCCCCTTGCCCCTTCCCTCCTAAACTCCCCCCACACCCCTCCCCTCCAAGACTCCCCCTTGCCCCTCCCCTCCTAGACTCCCCTCTCACCCCTCCCCTCCAAATCTCCCCCATATCCCATCCCTTTCAAATCCCTCCCCTTGTCCCTTCCCTCCTAAACTCCCCCCTCGCCCCTCCCCTTCAAATCTTCCCACCCTCATTTCTTCTCAATTTCCCCCCTCTCACTCCCCCTCCTCAAAGCGTCCTCCCCGCTTCTTCCCCCTTCCAACTCTCACCTCATTGTGCCTCACCCAATCACCATCAAACCTTTTGTCCACCCCATCCTTCCCTTTCTCCGAGCTATTCTGAAATCTCTGACACACCTTCAACAGCTCTCCCTACCTCTTCCACCTCTTCCACATCTTGCCCTACCCGTCCTCCCCCCTGTTCTGTATCCGATGCTCCCCCTTCCTCTTCATTAACGGTATGGACCTCAAACATCCGGGGCCTTCGTTCAAACTTAACTGATCTCACCATACAGGTTGCTTCTGTCAAACCAGACGTGATCTGCTTAACAGAAACTTTCCTCCTTCATGATGTCTCTGATTCCTTAGTATCTCTCCCGGGTTACTCCCTCCTCCGGTATGATAGACCTGAGCCTCGTCCTGGAGGTGGGGTTGCTATCTTTATCAAAAACTCTCTTCCTCACTCGCCCTGCACTGCACTCTCTCCACCTCACCCCCAGGAATACCTCTGGCTACGGCTTCCCCTTCGCTCCCACCTCTTGTTCATATGTGTGTTGTACCGTCCACCAAACAGTGATGACTCCATCTACATCTCGCTGTCTGATAATATGGACCAACTTCTATCTACTCATCCCAACTCTCTCTTCCTCATATGTGGTGATTTCAATTGTCACCATGCCAGTTGGCTGGGTGTGGGTACCTCTCTCACCAGCCATGGCTCCTCAGCAAAGGACCTCTGCCACTCACTGGGACTGACACAATCTGTCAATTTCCCGACCCGGATCTCAGTCAACAGAGCATCTTCTCTTCTGGACTTGGTTATGACTAACTTCCCTGAAAATGTCTGCTGCTCTTCTTCTGCTCCAATCGGCTCATCTGATCATGTGCTTGTTAAAGTGGACAGCTCTCTGACCATTCTCAGGGAGCCTGCTCAGCGTCGACGAGTCTGGCATTTCACTCAGGCCAACTGGCACGGTCTTCAAGCAGCCATCAATCATCTGGACTGGTCTCCCATCTCTACCACCTCTGACATCAACTCATCCTGGGAATTCTTCCAAAGTAAATTGCTCTCTCTCATGCACAGATTTATCCCATCTCGTCTTCAGTTGTCATACCCTTCCTCCCGTCCATGGTACACGGAATCTTGTGGTGAGGCTGTTGCCCAGAAACAACTTGCCTTCGTCTCCTGGAAAGCAAATCCAACGGAAGGAAATCTCATTTCCTTTCACAAAGCCCGAAACAAGTGTGTGTCCACCCTCAGGAGAGCCAGGAAACAATATCTCTCCGTTCTCAAGACCAAATTCTCTTATCTGTCTCCCTCTTCCAAATCCTGGTGGCGTCTGGTCAAATCTGTTTCTGGTGTTTGTTCCCCCTCCATCCCCTCCCTTACCTCAAATGGCTACACAGCTGACTCCGCACGTGAAAAAGCTGAATGCCTCAACTCTGTGTTTGCCTCTAAATCTTGTGTCCCAAACCCATCCCTCTTTGTACCTACCGTACCCAGTCGTACCCAGCTGCTCCTGGACTCCGTGTCCTTTCCTCCTGACAATGGAAAAGTTTCTGTCAACCCTCGACTCTGATTCTGCAACTGGACCTGACCACATCAGCCCACGGGTCCTAAAATCCTGTTCTTCCGCTCTTTAACTCCCTCTCTCTGTACTCTTCACCCTCTCATTTGCTCAAGGTCAACTGCCATCTGCTTGGAAATCAGCCAACATCACCGCTTTGCACAAAAAAGGTGCAAAAACAGATCCTAGCAACTACAGACCAATCAGCCTTCTCCCAATTATCAGCAAAGTCATGGAATCCATCATTGCTTCAGATATGAAATCTTTCCTCTTCTCCAATGGCTTGATCTCTGATCATCAATTTGGTTTCAGACCAGGTCACTCTACTCTGGACATGCTGCTTCTGCTGTCTCAACAATGGATGGAGGTCCTCAATGCCAAACAGGAAATTAGAGCTTTCTCCCTCGACATATCACGTGCCTTCGATACGGTCTGGCACCCCGCTCTGCTCACCAAACTCTCCTCCTTTGGTATCCATGGAAATCTCCACGCATGGCTGGCGGACTTCCTCTCTAGTCGTAGTCAACGTGTGGCCCTGAATGGGTTTCTCTCATCTCCTCTTCCTGTTCAGGCTGGAGTTCCCCAAGGCAGTGTTCTGTGCCCTGTGCTTTTTCTGGTCTTCATCAATGATCTCTCTGACTCTCTTGAAAATCCTCTCTATCTCTTTGCTGATGACTCCACTCTCTGCCGCTCCATTCCTCATCCCTCACATCGGCAGTCTGCAGCCTCCTCACTCTCTGCAGACCTGGACAAAATCACAGACTGGGCAAACAAGTGGAACATGTCTTTCAATCCTGACAAATCTCACACTCTTACGATGTCTCTCCGGAAAGACCGACTGGACAACCCTCCCATCTACTTTCTGAATAATCCTCTCCAAGAAGTTCTGTCACTCAGGCTTTTGGGTCTCACTATCTGCCATGATCTTTCCTGGGAAAACCACATTTCCAAGCTGGCCTCCAAAGCCAGTCGCCGACTGGGCATCCTCCGTCGTGCGAAGTCCTTCCTTGGCACACCTGAGCTCCTCACCACATACAAGGCTTTCATCCGCAGCTCATTGGAGTACTGCTCTCCCCTCTTGGCTGGTGCTCCTGCCTCACACCTAGCTCGTCTTCACACTGTTGAAACCAAAGCGTTCAGAATCATTGGAATCTCCCGCGATGACGCCATCTCCGAGGGCCTTTCACCTACTCACCGCAGGCAGGTTGGTGGTCTTTCCGTCTTCTACCGACTCCTCTCCGGCCTTGCTCCCCCAGCTCTCTCTGGGCTCTGTCCCCCAAATATTCCTACAGGTCGCACAAGATCTGCCTGCAACCCTCTTATGGTTAAACTGCCAAAATCAAGACTCTCTGCTCACCTTCACTCCTTCATTCCTCTTTTCTCCCGCCTCTGGAACAAACTCCCTCACTCTCTTCAATTCCACTCCGCCCTCCAGGTCTTTAAAACGGCTGTTCACCACCATCTCTTATCTTCCCCAATCCAAAACCTTGATCTTTTCTACCCCCGCTAATTTCACCCCAAATCCACTTTTTTGAGGTGACTTTTGACTTCTTTCCTGGAAGTCCTTGGTGTCCTTGCATTTTATACCTATCCTGCCTCCCCCCAGGCCCTCTCCCTCCCGCACATCTCCCGATGTCCCTGCTCTCAAGTGTTGTGTTTGTGTGCTTCCTCCCCTTCTCTCCCCATCTTGTCGACCGCTCCCCTTTTTATATACTTTGTTTGCTTGTTTGTTTGATTTGTTTGTTTGATAAATGTTAGGCTCTTTCATGAGCCTCGACTCTGTATACAAAAAAAAAACAAAAAAAAAAACAGCAGTCCATGTTATAAAATGTTTACTAGCTATTACTAAATTTTGTTTATCAATTATGACTCGTTGTACAAAGTGGGTGACATATTGTGGATTCTTGTTGTGCTTCTGGGGAGCAGTTTGCCAGGGGACAGTCGAACACGGGTTGGAATCATGACATACGATGGCTCTTTGCACTTTTATAACCTCCAGGAAGGACTAACACGGCCGCAAATGCTGGTGGTTACAGACACCGAAGGTATTTTTGCCAACACTATGCAAATTCGTTACAAATGTCGATGCAACTTATTCATGTTTATTTTACTTGAAGATGAATTTGTACTTTATATTAATTCTGTTTTCTACTTCTTTCTGGGAGACTAATTGCTATTTGGTTTGCTTGGACTTTAACTTATTTAAATCTTTGTGCAAATTTACTATTGCTGCCAAATGAAAAGTTTAAGGCACGTCAGCAAATGTGGAGATGCATTCTCGTTACGATTCATATTCACTTGAGTATTGCTTACAAACTTGTTCTTGCAGACGTATTTGTACCGTGTCCTGAAGGTTTACTGCCCAATTTTCAGGAGAGTAAAGAGGTAAGGACAGCTTGGCTTGCATGTTTCAGAATCAGTCATACTGTGGTTAAGTGTTATTTCTTTCTATGCCAAGTTGACCTAAGTGAGGGATACACAATGGGAGAGTGTGGTAGTTCCTGTCGACACCTGGCAGCGTCACTGGAAATTGTATTGCCAGAAAAGTGTAACACTGTTTGTACATTGAAGATCCATGTGGCTGTTAGCCCTGGGCCATCAACAATGGGTGACGCATGAAATATGTAACGATAAAAAAATAAATCTGACCCACAGTTTAAGCCCCAGTAGGTGGGAACTTAGGTTTGCAGACGTCAAAACAATATATTTTTTAACTCAAAAATTTGATATTGGGCCCATTCCTGGTGGAACTTTTTGTCACCTTTCAACTTTGTTTTAGGTGGGAAGCGTGGGGATTTGCGATGGCGTGTCGTCGACTTCGCTCTGATATATTTTTCTGTTGCTACGAGAAGTATTACAATTCATAAAGTACATAATTTTGTATACTCCCATGTCCTCATGCTTTATTCTAAAGAGTTCCTGCTGTTGTACCAATGGAACGGCAACATTAAAGTTCCAGCTCCTGCTTCTTCCTCTTCCCTCCATGAAAGACGGTCTTTTAAAACAGGCATTTTAATGATGAAATGGACACAATTTTTTGTTCTAATAAATGGATGTATTGGCTTTCCAAAGATGCCATTTTATTATTCGACAACAGGAAAACTCCTTAAAATAAAGCATGACAAACACACACACACGCACACGCACACACACACACACACACACACACACACACACGCACACACACACACACACACACACACACCTCATCCATTTATAGTAGATTAAATTCGCGTGGATACCTTGTTCAGGCTGTTCTTTCTATAGGACGGCATCAGTGATGCGTCTATTAATTAATTACGTACGATTCAAATGTACCTTTTAACTCTTTAGACTGCTGAGATCCCTTAGACCTTGGAAGACCCTTTAACACTTGAGACCCAAAAGACCCAGATGACCCAAAAGTCCCCGAGGACCCAAAAGACACAAAAGTCCCCAAGGAGAGGGAAAATTATGTTATTTTAAAAAAAAGAAAAAAATTATGCCAGACACCCTCAGTATGCCACTGGTGAGCACGTCTATAAAGTTTGTACTGCAACATTTGTAAATCAGTAGTAGAACATCATCTACTCAAATATTATAATAATTATTCAGATGGTGTATTTCTGAGCTGGGCCTCTCTCAATGGCAATAACTGGAGTTTTACTTGGTGCAGCATCCTGTGTTATTTGTTTCTCCTGTTCATTTATACAGTTAAATATTTACAGATACTCTCTGAGAGCGTGTTCTCTCGTACTCAACCGACGCCATCGTAGTTTGGCATGGCCATGCCCTTCCCCACTCTTACTCGGTCAACCCTGAACCTCGCATGCGCATGCGCAGATAAGAAAGCATGTCACGTGTACAGTGTGTTTGACTAACGTCTTTATGATGATTTATAGTGACTGTATTTTTGTCTGGTGAGAATCTACTCAAGTATTACCGAGGTCTTCTGATTTCTCAGAACCAGGATTTGGGATTGTTATGTGATGGCAATACTGTTAGCTACTCTCCAAACCAACATCATCCCTTTCTTGTTTAGGACCTTTTTTAGACTGTAGTTTGTCATCCTTACATTGCCGTTTTAATTTAGCATAAATTTTTTTATTCACTTGTTTATAATGGGTTTTCTACATTCTGCACTGAACAGTGAACACACACACACACACACACACACACACACACACACACACACACACACACACACACACACACACACACACACACACACACACACACACACACAGCCTCCTTTTTGTAATATATGACAAATGAAATATATACCACAAAGAATAAGAGAACATGGCTTGGTTATGTTGTGTCATTTCTTAAACAGCATGACCTTGGCCTCTCCATCTTCCATGTCACTCCAAATTGGGCTCAGGTGCATCCAATTTCTTCTGATCATCCTTGGGATATCTACAGCTTAATTGAAGTTCACCTGTGGCCAATTCAATTGACTGGACATTTAGAAAGAAGCACACCTTTCTATATAAGGTCCCACAGTTGACAGTGCATGTCAGAGCAGAGTTTCTACTAAGAAGTCCAAGGAACTGTCTGTAAAACTCTTGCGGTAGATTTATGAAGAGGCATAGATCTGGGGAAGGATATTAAACAATTTGTAGAGTGTTGAAGGTTCCCAAGAGCACAGTGAGATCCATAATGATAGGAAATGGAAGGAATATGGAACTAACCAGACTCTTCCCTGAGCTGGCCATTCAACAAAACTGATCAACCGGGCAAGAAGGATCTTGCTCAGGGAAGTGACCAAAAACCCAAAGACCACTCTGAAGGAACTGCAGAGTTCCTTGGGTGAGATGGACGAACCTGCTGGAAAGACACCAGTCTCTGCAGCACTTCACAAATCCCAGGCTTTATGGGAGCGTGGCAGAACTGAATCCACTGCTGAGAAAAAGGCACTTGACAGCACACCTGGAGTTTGCAATAAAAGCACGTGAAAGATGCTGAGAGCATGAGGCAAAATATTATGTGATCTGATGAGATGAAAATTGAACTCTTTGGCCTGAATGCAAAGCACTACGTGTGGTGGAAACTGAACACAGCTCATCACCCATCTAACACCGTTCCTACCGTGAATCGTGGTTGTGGCAGCATCATGCTATGGGGATGCTTTACAGCCACAGGGACTGGAAGACTTGTAAGAATAGATGGAACAATGAATGGAGCCAAATGTATGAAATTGCTGAGGAGAACCTGCTTCGGAATGCAAAAGACCTTGGACTGCAGCGACGATTTACATTACAACAGAACAATGACCCCAAGCATACAGCCAAAGCAACACTGGAATGGCATCAGAACAAGAACGTGAAAGTCCTTGAGTGGCCCGGCCAAAGCCCAGACCTGAATCGCATTGAGAATCTGTGGATATATTTGAAGATTGCTGTTCACCGTCGCTCCCCATTCAGCTTGGCAGAGCTTGACTAAATCTGCAAGGAAGAATGGGAGAAACTCTCCAAATCCAGATTTGCAAGGCTGATACAGACATATCCAATAACGCTTGATAGTCCGGCAGATATGTGAAGAATTGTGGTAGAATTGTGCCTTTGATGATACAAGCATGAAACTTGGCACACAGTTAGGGCATACCCTTACAGTGAAATTTGGATGTAGGGGCATTCCAGATTTCTCCTTGGCCCAAAATGGCGGCCATTTTACAAAATGGCGGCTAAGAAGGACATATTTACCTATTATTTCAGACTTGTCATTTGTGCTGCTATTGAAACACAATGTAATGAGCATATTATAAATTGTCATGTACATGCTATGCAATACCTTCATACTGGGTTCAAAATTGGAATCTACGGTGGCCTATAAGGGGCAGAACAAATGGTTTACCATTGCAATAGACAGGACTGGTCTAGCGGTTTAATTATTTAACTTTGCATGACTATCTGATTTCTCCTGGGTGTAATTTTGGTTCAATACCTTTATATGAACAACTTTGATGTAGCTTTATGAACTTTCCTATCATAGACTAGGTGACTATAAGGAACAATGCAAGGCTAGTGAAAAGTTACGAAAGCGAATTACTATATTTATGATAATAATGTATGTATTTCTTTTTCAGATGATAACTCGACTGCACTGCACCTTCGCTCATTGACTGTAGTAGCTACCTAGATTTGGTTCCCAATTTGTATATTGATTGGATGGTGGTGGTGGATAATGCTTAATTGACAATGGCCAACAAAAATTTCAAGCTATTAGACCCCCAAAGCCCTAGTACATCTGGAACAAACATGCCTTATCTGACAGATTGGGAGAAGTGTGTGTTATGTCAGGAGGTCACCGATGAGGCCCTTGCCTGTCCAGCTGATTCCAAGCGAACCACAGGGTCCGGATACCAAACTCTTGCAGATTATCTCCTCACCTTCAGCCAGATGGGCTGCCTGCCAAAATCTCTAGAACTGTCCCGCCTGGACGATGGTGAAGGTATCCAGTCAACCTTCCAGAGCCACAAGGCTAAGTGGCATGATTCATGCAGACTGAAATACAACAAAACTGAACTGCATCGGGCACAAAAAAGAGAAACGTCTAGTGAAGAAACCGCAAGTGTCTCAAGAAAGTACACCCGTCACAGAGTACATGTAGACCACACACAGCCACAGCCTGAAAAGTGTTTCTTTTGTGACAAACCAGCGGGTACTAATTCTCTGCGAAAAGCTTCCACCTTCGACCTCGATAAACATGTCAGGACAGCTGCCCTGAAACTAGGAGATCAGGCACTTCTTGCTAAACTGAGTGCAGGTGACCTTATAGCACAAGATGCACAGTACCACGTGAAGTGTCTGGTGTCACTTTATAACAAAGCAAGGGCCACAAGCACAACACTGAATGAACAAGATGATATCAATCACGGTATAGCACTTGGAGAGCTAGTACAGGTAACTGATTATTGTGTTTGAACTGTGGACAGTTATATGTGTACCTAAATAACCAAGACTTGTTAACTTGTGTGGACTTGTTTGTTCTTAATTGTGTTCATTATCTTGCATTTTGACAGGTGGCTGGAGCAGATGGAGAAGACAGTGCTATCTGACACACCACTTAAGGGAGACGAGACAGTATCATGGGCTGGATACCATGCCAGCAAGCAGTCTATTCCAGAAGAACCAGAGTGTAGTGTGGCCTTAACTTCATTGCTGCCTCTCTTCTATGACCAGGCAAAATCTGTGGCAATGATTCGTCACTCCATGGATGTCATCAAGAAAGCAATCGATATTCTGAATCCAGGTCAGATCCCTGTAATCACACTTGATCAGCCACTGTACACACTTGCCAAACAGATCCAATGGAGATGGCCAGAAACACACGGAGAAGATCACTTCGTCATGGTCTTTGGTGGACTCCATATTGAGATGGCAGCATGGAAAACCCTCGGTGACCTTCTGGATAGCAGTGGGTGGACAGGCGTTCTGATGCTTGCAGGGGTTGCTACAAGTGGTACTGCTGATTCCTTCCTGAAAGTGACCCATGTGACACGTACACGACGAGCACACCAAGTCACAGCCAGTACTCTCTATCTTCTCCTGAAGGAAGCCTACAGCCAGTACACCAGTGGACTAGATGAGGGACAGGATACGATACCACTAGATGACTGGTGCGGTGAACAAGCCAATGCAAGTCCACAGTTTCAGTTCTGGTTCCTAATTATGCAGCTAGAACTGGCAGTCCTGATCTATGTGAGATCCGTCCGTGAAGGAAACTTCCAACTGTACACTGATGCTCTGACCAAGCTTGTACCATGGTTCTTCACCTTGGGACATACAAACTATGCCAGGTGGATCCCAGTTCACTTGCGCGACATGGTGACACTTGCAACAAAGCATCCAACTGTATACGCACAGTTTCTGGCAGGAAACTTCACCATGAAGAAGACTACACGTGCATTCTCTGCCATAGCCTTAGACCAGGCACACGAGCAAAATAATGCATTGGTGAAAGGTGATGGAGGGGCTGTAGGTCTTACGGAGAATGCTGCAGCTTTGCGCCGATGGATGGTGTCTGGTCCAGAGATGGCCAAACTGATCTATAAGTTCGAGGCCAC
This sequence comes from Myxine glutinosa, assembly GCF_964187855.1. Lineage (NCBI taxonomy): Eukaryota > Metazoa > Chordata > Myxini > Myxiniformes > Myxinidae > Myxine > Myxine glutinosa. The sequence goes on from NC_136268.1 coordinate 88,260,664, forward strand.
AACAGAAAAAAGAATTAGGAAAACTGAACTAAAACACCATGAACAGACAAAGCACATGCAGGTAGCCTTTGCTCGAGATGTGAGAGCACTCACCCGTGTCATAGGAGAGATGGGGAACCCATTCTGTGACGACAGCAAAGATCTCTTGGTGCTAGACAGCAGAGACCTGGCAGACCCAGCAGTCATCAACACCCTTTACCAGATCGAGAAGCTGGGAAAAGAACAGTATGACACATATGTGAACGAGAGGCTTGTACATCAGACAAAGCCTATCACTGACCCAATAAAAAGAAACAATCTCCCTCTCTTCAGCCGACCCCCAGTCAGAGAGAAGTCAAGAACAGAGTTGAAGGTGGTATCTCTGAAGAATGACTGCGTTCTGTTCTCCAGGCTGTTTATTGCATCCCAGACACGGAATGGAGATCTTGATGAATTCTTTGCACATGAAAACCAAGCTTGTCCCCCTGCATTGTCACAAATGGGCAAAATCCGGCTTGGAACCAAGTCTGATCTGGTTGGGTGCTTAGAAGATCTGATCACCTCACGGGAAAATGATGATGTAAGCCCCCCTGTTGAAGTCATGATCCTGGATGGAGCAGCCATCGTGAACATGCTGGCACCTCGTAATGCGAAGACCTTCTCTGAGTATGCATCACTAGTATTCTTGCCATACATCACATCTCAGATACAAAATAAGAGCAGGGTTGATATTATCTGGGATGAATATTTCCCAGACAGTTTGAAAGCCGACACCAGGAAGACGAGGGGTAAAGGCACCAGGAGACGAGTTGAGCCATCTAGTTCCATCCCTCGAAACTGGCAGGCCTTCCTTCGCATAGACGAGAACAAGGTGGAGTTGTTTGACTTTATAGCAACGAGGATAGCAAACATTGAGACTGACAAGCAAATCGTCACCACAAACCACAAAGAAGTTTTTTGTACACAGCCACGAGATGTTACTGGTCTTTCCCCGTGTAGTCACGAGGAGGCAGATATAAGGATACTACTCCATGTCCAAGATGCAGTCAGACAGGGCTATACCAAGGTGTCAATCCGCACAGTGGACACAGATGTTTTGATCCTTGCAGTGGCAGCAACTGGATATCTTGACATCGATGAACTCTGGGTTGCTTTTGGCACAGGGAAGAATTTCAGGCACTTGGCAGCTCACAAGATGGCTGTGGCACTGGGACCAAACAAGTGCCGAGGGTTGCCATTCTTCCACGCCTTCACTGGGTGTGACACCGTGTCCTGCTTCGGCGGAAGGGGGAAGAAAACAGCATGGGAAACATGGAAAGCCTATGATGAGGTCACCTCAGCTTTCTGCGCACTGGCTGCCACACCAACCATTTCAACTGCAAATGACAACATGGATCCACTGGAGCGTTTTGTTGTTCTGCTCTACGATCGAACAAGCAGCCAGGAACATGTTAACGATGCCCGCAAGCATCTCTTCACCCAGACTGGTAGATCAATAGAGGCTATCCCACCAACGCAAGAAGCCCTCAGACAACACATCAAGAGAGCTGCCTACCAAGCCGGCTTTTGTTGGGGCCAGATGATGATTTGCGCACCTGAGCTCCCATCGCCAAGTGAATGGGGTTGGAAACAGAGTAATAACGGCTGGGGGATATATTGGACAACCCTCACAGAGGCAACTGAGGCATGCCGACAATTGATTAGATGTGGATGCAAGAAGGGTTGCAGGAAACAGTGCAAGTGTGTTAAGGCCGCACTCCAGTGCTCAGCTCTGTGTCACTGTGCAGGGGAGTGCACACGATAGTATACAGGAGGAATAACACACCTGTTACATATACACAAACATGTGGAAGACTGTTTTGTAGACTGTTTTATAGTGAAAGTCACTTCCACAGCGTTAATGTGGCATTTTCACTTCATTTCCATTGTGTTTCTGGAGTTTGCTCAAAATAGCTCAAAAAGTAATTATTTTTGTAAAGAATAAGGACCAAATAAATGTTATGTGAGTTTGTTGACATTTAATTATGATCTTACAACCTGTTTACGTGAAAAAAACATCATAGGTGTGCTTGAGCAATAAGTAAATCTAGTTTTATAGACATCGGTACTGTGTATCTTATTATCCGTAAACGGCCATTTTTAAAATGGCCGCCATTTTGTCCCTAGGAAAAGATTTGAATGCCCCTATATCCAAAAATCTTCCTAGTAGTATGCTCTATCAGTGTTCAAAATTTCATGCTTGTATCACCAAAAGCACAATTTTTTCACATATCTGCTGGGCTATGAATGGATGTTCATCCGAGGTTATCAGACCCCTAGTTTGCTTTGACTAGACTCCACCTTCTAGTTTTTTGACAAATGGGATAACATATCGCTTGTTCCCCTCCCCCACCCCCACTTTTTTGCTTGAATATAACATAAAATGCATTGATCTGTCCAATCCACACAGACCCGGATGCAGGATGTTCCCCAAATGCATCAAATTATGTAAGTCAATATTAACGTTCCCCAGATATGTTATCTCTTAAATCAATACGGCACTGGTGAGCAGTATTTAATTAAGTTGTTATCTCTTATTTATTGTCGGCTTATGCATGTACTGGATTTCATTAGTTGGAGTAAGCATGTACTGCATGGTGTGCATGCGCCAAAAATGTATCACTTGCACGTGAGTACTGATACGGACAGACATTTATACTGCAGTGCTGTGTTGATTCAAGTTTTCTTCTAAGTGAGCATCGTTGCTCGCCCGTAGCAGAATTTTCAGGTAAGAAATGTTTATTCAGTTATTGTTGCATCGGAGAGGAATGTGTAATTAGAGTGCCAAGGGTCCTCAAAATGCGGACCGCGGCCCATATTAAAACCGCAGTCATCATCAGTCCGGACCGTGAGCTGATCCTAATCCCCCTTCAAAAGGGCTCTGGTATTCATCCATTCAGACAAACTTGATAAATGACAAGCACCGGAATGGATGAATGCTGAAGGTTATTATCGTTTAGATTTATATCTATTTAGCAAGGGACTAATCTCCCTTGAGAACTTTGTCAAATTTCCACCGGTTATTTTGCTGTGTACGTGTTATTGTGTGTTTCTGGTTGGTGTTGGTTTGTGGTTCGTGCAAACTTGTGTGTAATTAATCGTTTTCTGGGTCGTACCTCGTGCGCGGCCTGGTGACTTGGGGCTTCCCTCCCCCCGTCGGTGTTTTTTCGGTTTGGGTTATTTCCTTCGCTGTATTGCTTGTTTATTTTATTTTGTTTTCTCCCCCTCACCTCACCTCCCTAGACAAATAATTCTATATTGATTGTTTCTCTCCTCCCGGACACCTGCTTGTTCGCTCTCCTCCTCGTCTCGGCTTGTGCACCGCCCCCTGTATCTCGTTTTTCTTCCGCCTCTGCTCCTTCTTTCTCAAATCCACGTTCTCGCTTGGAGACTTTTCCCGGATTGTTTTTCATGGTTTTCATGGTTCTGTTTGGATATTGTTGGAATATGTTTAAACCGCAGCCGTGATGCTGACCACCCCCCCCCCCCCCCCCCCCCCAGAATTTCCATGTTTTAAACGTTTCTCAGTGTGTACCCTGGTCAGAATAGGTACACCGTATCCCTGCGTGTCGTAAGAGACGACTAAGAGGGTTGGCGTCAGGAAGGGCATCCGGCCATAAAAACATTGCCTCAAAAAGAGAACCATGACAATCACAAGTACATATGGGCAGGGTGCAGCCCGAAGTGGAGATCGGTTTCTGAGGTTTGGGACATGGAATGTGGGGACAATGACAGGGAGATCAGGAGAAGTGGTGGAAGTATTGGTCAGAAGAAGAGTGGACATATGTTGTGTGCAAGAGACGAGATGGAAGGGAAGTGGTGTGAGAATGGTGAAGGGTAGGCAGGGACAGAAATACAAGTTTGTGTGGCAAGGGTGCCCGGAGGGCGTGAATGGTGTTGGTGTCCTGTTTTCTGAGGAGTTTGTAGACAGTGTGGTGAGTGTGACTAGAGTGAGTGATAGGTTGATGATGGTGAAAATGATGATTGGAAAGCTCTTGGTGAACGTCATCTCGGGATATGCTCCGCAGGTTGGTCGGAGCGAAGAAGAGAAGGACAAGTTCTGGTGTGCGATAGAGAAGCTGATGGAAAACGTGAAAGATGAGGAAGTTGTTGTGGTGGGAGGAGACCTGAATGGACATGTGGGAAGGAGTATGGATGGTTTTGAGGGAGTTCATGGGGGTTACGGATATGGTGTGAGAAATGGAGAAGGTGAAAGGATTTTGGAGTTTGCTGATGGAGCTGATTTGTTGATTTGTAATACTTAGTTCCAGAAAGAGGATAATAAGCTTGTTACATACACGTCAGGTGGGTCGACGACAACCGTTGACTACCTGATGGTGCGTAGGCGAGATAGGGGGCACCTCCGGGACACAAAGGTGATCCCGGGGGAGGAGGCTGTTTCACAGCACCACTTGGTTGTCTGCGACATAAGGGTGAAAGGTGCGAGGAGAGCTCGGCGGGTGAAGTACCAACCGAGAATGAAGGTGTGGAGGTTGAAAGAGGTGACAGTAAGGGAGGCATTAAAAGAGAGGCTGAGTAGGGTAGAGGATGATGTGGTTGAGCTTGAAAGTGGTTGGATGTCAATGAAAGCTAGTCTGTTGGGAGCCGTTGGTGAGGTATGTGGATGGACAAAAGGACCACCGAGGAACTCGGAAACATGGTGGTGGGATGACGAAGTTGGAAAGAGGATTGACGAGAAGAGGAAGAAGTTCAAGGAGTGGCAGAAGGCGAAGGGTACGGGAGCAGAAACAGCAGAGCATGAAAGTTATAAGGCAGCCAAGAAGGCTGCAAAGAAAGAGGTAGCAAAGGCGCAGGAGGCATGTAGGAAAATGTTCGGAGAACGCTTGGATTCGGAAGAGGGTCAGAAAGCAGTATTCAGGATTGCAAAGCACATAGCGAAAGAGAGGTGTGATGTGATGGGGGTGAGTTGCTTGAAGGAAGAAGTGGGACAAATCGTTGTCGACCCAGATGGAATTAAAGGAAGATGGAAAAGATATATGGAAATGCTGTTGAATACAGAGAATGAATGGGATGGCAACATAGAGAGTAACCCAGTTTTAGGACCGGCAGAGAAGATAACTGAGAAGGAAGTTGAGGAAGCGATAAAAGCAATGAAGAGTGGAAAAGCGGGAGGGCCGATGGGAGTTGTGGGAGATATGTTGAAGGCAGCAGGAAGTTGGGGTGTGAAGAGAATGACAGAGATCTGTAATCTGGTGGTGAAAGAAGGCCGCATTCCAGTGGATTGGGAACCGAGTACCCTCGTCCCTCTATACAAGGGGAAAGGTGACCCTCTGGAGTGTGGCTCGTACCGAGCGATAAAGTTATTGGAGCATGGAATGAAGGTATTGGAAAGGGTGTTGGAGAGGAGGATAAGGAAGAAAGTGAAGATTGACGAAATGCAGTTTGGATTTATGCCAGGAAGAGGAACGACAGATGCGCTTTTCATTGTGAGGCAGTTGCAGGAGAAGTACATGGAGAAGAGGAAGAAGTTGTTTCTTGGGTTTGTTGATCTGGAGAAAGCATTCGATAGGGTTCCACGCAAAGTATTGACATGGGCATTGAGGAAGTTAGGAGTGGAGGAATGGTTGATCAGAGTAGTGATGGCAATGTACAAAAGAGCGCGCACAGCTGTAAGGACGAAGGACGGGAACAGTGGTGAGTTTGAGGTGAAGGTGGGAGTGCATCAGCGGTCGGTACTAAGTCCACTACTATTTGTAGCTGTGATGGAGGTGCTGGCTCAGAACGTAAAGGAGGGTTTACCGTGGGAGTTGTTGTATGCAGATGATCTGGTGTTGATTGCGGAAAGTATGGATGGACTGAAGGAAAAGATGAACAAGTGGAAGGAATGTATGGAGACAAAAGGTCTGAAGGTGAATATCGGAAAGACGAAGGTGATGGCAAGTGGTAAAGCATGTGGTGAGGTGGAAAGAACTGGGAAGTGGCCGTGTGCTGTGTGCAGGAAGGGTGTGGGAGTGAACTCCATTCAATGTATAATGTGCGCTGAGTGGGTTCATCAAAAATGTAGTGGTCCGAGAGGGTCATTTACCAGTGTGGCAGCTACATTCAAATGTAAGGTGTGCACAGAGGGAGCTGCAGATGGAGGAAATGTTGAGTTGGATCTTGGAGACGGCGTGAAGCTGGAAGGTGTGAAAACATTTTGCTACCTCGGAGACATGCTGAATGGAGAAGGTGGATCAGACTCGGCAACGGTTGCTCGAGTGAGATGTGCATGGAAGAAGTTTCGGGAACTGAGTGGCGTGCTGATGAGGAGAGTGTCGCTGAAGCTGAAGGGAAAGGTGTATGCTGCATGTGTGAGAAGTGTTATGATTTATGGGAGCGAGACATGGGTAATGAATGTAGAGCAGCAACGAAGGCTGGAAAGGGTGGAAATGCGAATGGTTCGATGGATGTGTGGAGTATCGTTGAGAGAGAGAGGAAGACAAATTATGAATTGCGAAAGATGATGGGAATATTGCCTGTGATTGATGCTGTGAAGAGGAACAGGTTGAGATGGTTTGGTCATGTGTTGAGGAAGGATGAAAGTGACTGGTTGAGAAGAGTGATGGAAATGAATGTAGAAGGAAGTAGAGGAGGGGGAAGACCGAGAAAGACTTGGCTAAAGATGGTGGAAGAAGAAATGCGGGCAAGGGGGTTAACAAGGAGAGATGCAGAAAATAGGGCAAAATGGAGAAGATTGTCATGGGGACCGCAAGGCTAACCCCCGCTCTAGCAGGGAAAATGGCCTTAAAATGCATGTTGTTGTTGTTGTTGTAGCAAGGGAATTTTTTTTACAATATCCTGCTTTCCTTGGTTGTTCACCTTTTCTGTTGATGGAATTTGGGGAGCATTTGAGGTAGGAATTAAGCAAGGTTTGCTAGTACTGGCTGTGACAACAAATTAAATTGCTGCTGCCAGGCTATTGTCATGATCAACAAGCAACCCTTGCTGATTGTGCAAGCATTTTCCCTATCCCTCACTGTACCCCTGATGTAGATCAAGTCCATTGTCTGTTACTTAAAAGATGGGACAGATGGTTGCAATGACGAGAGATATGGAGGAAAGGATTTGGAATTCACCCAGGTCATGCTGTGCGTTGTCATTTGCATATTGATAGTACAGATGCCTCTCGTGCGTCTGTGAATGCTGAATTTTAATGGTGCACGAAAATAGCAACAAAATGTTTACGTGAACTTTGCAAAAATCATTTTTAAAGTATGTATTTGTATCTGGAGGAATAATTTGTATTGGTGCTGCAGAGTTCCTTAAATGCTGCATGCCTGTTTATTTGGGGTTCTCTTCACAGCTGCTCAAGGAACTCCTTATGTCATTGCCTACGATATTTTCTGCCTCCAATGAACGAGGGACTGATAGCGCTCTCGGTCCCGCGCTTCAGGCGGCACTGAAGATGCTTTCGCCAACTGGTGGCCGCATCACCGTCTTTCAAACGCAGCTTCCTTCGCGTGGTCCGGGAACGTTGAAAGCTCGTACTGCTGGCACGGTGAGGGCTCATGTCCTGTTGGCTCTGATTTTGATGAATTTTGAGTCCAGTGTTTCTTAAATCTACCTTCTGGACATTATTTTATACATTTAAGTCCAACCTTTAATCTTTAATTTTATGTACAACCTAAATCCTTTAATCTCATTTTTGTACAAATCTCATTTATGTACAATTTAAACCAGATTTTTAAAAGGTTATTTATTATTTTAGCTCTATATAGTCAGTCTAATCCAGCAGAATGTTGAAATGATTGTGGGTTTTATGGTTAAAAACAGCAAATTTGACACTGATAGACCAAGACCTAATGAAAAACATTGGATACTAAGGGCAGAGGGGGGTGTGGGAAGGGGGAACCGATGCTGCCTGGCTTGGTGAGCTTTTTCCAGCGTCGATTTCGGGACCTGTTGGACATTGAAAAGCTATGTAGCTTTTGCCTCATGGTGGTTACCTTTTGCCTGCGGGCTGGACAGGATGGCATCGGCTCACGTGTCTCAAAAACCTGCTCTGTTGCCCTTGCACATTCTCTCTCTGCCCTTTTCACCCTGTCATTTGCCCTATATCATCTTCCATCTGCTTGGAAATCCACCAACTTGCAAATCCATCACTGCATGACACATAAAGGTACAAAAACTGATCCCCTTAATTACAGATCTATCAGCTTACTTCCTATCATCAGCAAAGTAATGGAATCCATCATCACAGATGATACGAAATCCTTCCTTTTCTCCAACAACCTCATCTCGGATCATCAATTTGGTTTCAGACCATGTCACTCCACTTTGGACATGCTGCTTTGACTCACCCAACAATGGATGGAGGCCCTCAATTTCAGACATGGTATCAGGGCCATCTCTCTGGACATATGTCATTCTTTCGATAAAGTTTGGCATCCTGCCTTATTCTCCAAACACTTTGCCTATGGCTTCCAAGGCCAACTCCTCATGTTTTACTGACTTGCTCTACTTTCATAGGCAACGTGTGGCTCTCAACGGAATCCTTTCATCTTCTCTCCCTCTCAAGACTGGAGTGCATCAAGGCAGTGTTCTGGGTCCAGTCCTATTCCTGATCTTCATTAATGATCTCTCTGACTCTGGCAATCCTCTTTATCTATTTGCTGATAACTCCACCCTCTGCCGTGACAATCCTCATGCTACAGACAGACAGACAGGCAGGCAGGCAGAACGCAGCCTCTACTATCTCTCTCTCTCTCTCTCTCTCTCCCTCTCCCCCTCTCTGAAAGGACTATCTGGCAAACCCTCTCGTATACTTTTTAAACAATTACAATCCTCTTGAGGAAGGTTCAGTCACTCAAACTCTTGGGTCTCACTATCTATCAGCCATGATCTTTCTTGGACAAAACACATTTCAAAGTTGGTCTCCAAAGCCAGCTGCCGACTGAGCGTCCTCCACCCCTGAACTCCTATTCATCATCTGCAGCTTGATGGAGCACTGCTCTTCCCTCTTGGCTGGCACCCCTGCCTCACATCATCAATGCATGTCCACTATTATGATGCAAGAACATCTTGGAAGGCCAAGCAGTCTTTGAGATTCCACATTCGCAAAATTGAGTGATGACAAAAAAAACGCATTTTTTAATGTCAGACCGTCATTTTACCTTGGCCTTTAACCCGGAATGGTATGATGTAAATGAAGCATAAATGCACCAATCTCTAGACTATTTAGACAGGGCAATTTTGTTCCGATCAGACAAAACTTAGTTGAGTTAGGGTGAAATTTTTTAAAATGTCCATAATTAGCTGAAGCCATTTAAAATGGCTTCAGCTAATTATGTCATTCCAATGTCAAAGACCAATGTAGGTCAAGGTCAAAATATTTGTCAATGTTTCATTCCTTTTATTCACATTATTGATGCAAGATTGAATTCCATATGTCCCAGCCGTCTCCGATTATACAGTTTGGAAATTACAGTAAACAAAACAAAAACAATGAAAATAAACAAACCCTACATCAAATATAAGTGCCCCCCCCCCCTATTGTACAGGGAGATGTATATACAGTCACGTGAAAAAGTAAGTACACCCCATGTAAAGTTTTGACTTTTTCAACATATTTCAACATACAGGTTTTTTTTTTTTTTTTTTTTTTTGGGGATACAGAATCGAGGCTCGTGAAAGAGCTAACATTTATTTCACAAACAAATCAAACAGACAAACAAAATATATAAAAAGAGGGAGCGGAAGACAAGATGGGGAGAGAAGGGGAAGCACATAAACACAACATTTGAGAGGAGGGAGATGGCTTGGGGGGAGGAGGCATGGGAAGGAGGGGGGGGGGAGGGGTGGGAGAAGTATAAAGCACAAGGACACCAAGGACTTCCTGGACAGAAGTTGGTAATTCAAAAAAGTGGATTTGGGGTGAAATTAGCGGGGGTAGAAAAGATCAAGGTTTTGGACGGGGGAAGATAAGAGATGGTGGTGAACAGCTGTTTTCAAGACCTGGAGGGTGGAGTGGGATTTAAGAGAGTGAGGGAGTTTGTTCCAGAGGCGGGAGAAAAGAGGAATGAAGGAATGAAGGAGTGAAGGTGAGCAGAGAGTCTTGATTTTGGCAGTTTAACCATAAGAGGGTTGCAGGCAGATCTTGTGCGTCCTGTAGGAATATTTGCGGGACAGAGCCCAGAGAGAGCTGGGGGGGGGGGGGGGGGGGGCAAGGCCAGAGAGGAGTCGGTAGAAGACGGAAAGACCACCAACCTGCCTGCGGTGAGTGAGTGAAAGGCCCTTGGAGTTAGCTTCATCGCGGGAGATTCCAATGATTATGAACGCTTTGGTTTCAACAGCGTGAAGACGAGCTAGGTGTGAGGCAGGAGCACCAGCCCAGAGGGGAGAGCAGTATTCCATTGAGCTGCGGATGAAAGCCTTGTATGTGGTGAGGAGCTCAGGTGTGCCAAGGAAGGACTTCGCACGACGGAGGATGCCCAGTCGGCGACTGGCTTTGGAGGCCAGATTTGAAATGTGGTTTTCCCAGGAAAGATCATGGCAGATAGTGAGACCCAAAAGCTTGAGTGACAGAACTTCTTGGAGAGGATTATTCAGAAAGTGGGTGGGAGGGTTCTCCAGTCGGTCTTTGCTGAGAGACAAAGTGAGGGTGTGAGATTTGTCAGGATTGAAAGACATGTTCCACTTGTTTGCCCAGTCTGTGATTTTGTCCAGGTCTGCAGAGAGTGAGGAAGCTGCAGACTGGCGATCTGAGGGATGCGGAATGGAGCGACAGAGAGTAGTCATCAGCAAAGAGATAGAGAGGATTTTCAAGAGAGTCAGAGAGATCATTGATGAAGACCAGAAAAAGCACAGGGCCCAGAACACTGCCTTGGGGAACTCCAGCCTGAACAGGAAGAGGAGATGAGAGAAACCCATTCAGGGCCACATGTTGACTACGACTGGAGTGGAAGTACGCCAGCCATGCGTGGACATTTCCATGGATACCAAAGGAGGAGATTTTGGTGAGCAGAGCGGGGTGCCAGACCGGATCAAAGGCACGTGATATGTCAAGGGAGACAGCTCTAATTTCCTGCTTGGCATTGAGGACCTCCATCCATTGTTGAGAAAGCAGAAGCAGCATGTCCAGAGTAGAGTGACCAGGTCTGAAACCAAATTGATGATCAGAGATCAAGCCTTTGGATAAGAGGAAAGATTTCATATCCGAAGCAATGATGGATTCCATGACTTTGCTGATAATTGGGAGAAGGCTGATTGGTCTGTAGTTGTTAGGATCTGTTTTTGCACCTTTTTGTGCAAAGCGGTGATGTTGGCTGATTTCCAAGCAGATGGCAGATGACCTTGAGCAAAAGAGAGGGTGAAGAGAACAGAGAGAGGGAGTGAAAGAGCGGAAGAACAGGATTTTAGGACCCGTGGGCTGATGCCGTCAGGTCCAGTTGCAGAATCAGAGTCGAGGGTTGACAGAAACTTTTCCACCTTGTCAGGAGGAAAGCACACAGAGTCCAGGAGCAGCTGGGTACGGTGGGTACAGAGAGGGATGTGTTTGGGACACAAGATTTAGAGGCAAACACAGAGTTGAGGCATTCAGCTTTTTCACGTGCAGAGTAAGCCGTGTAGCCGTTTGAGGTGAGGGAGGGGATGGAGGGGGAACAATCACCAGAAACAGATTTGACCAGCCACCACCAGGATTTGGAAGAGGGAGACAGATAAGAAAGTTCGGTCTTGAGAACGGAGAGATATTGTTGCCTGGCTCTTCTGAGGGTGGACACACACTTGTTTCGGGCTTTGTGAAAGGAAATGAGATTTCCTTCCGTTGGATTTGCTTTCCAGGAGACGAAAGCAAGTTGTTTCTGGGCAACAGCCTCACCACAAGATTCCGTGTACCATGGACGGGAGGAAGGGTATGACAACTGAAGACGAGATGGGATAAATCTGTGCATGAGAGAGAGCAATTTACTTTGGAAGAATTCCCAGGATGAGTCGATGTCAGGTGATAGAGATGGGAGACCAGTCCAGATGATTGATGGCTGCTTGAAGACCGTGCCAGTTGGCCTGAGTGAAATGCCAGACTCGTCGACGCTGAGGAGGCTCTCTGAGAATGGTCAGAGAGATGTCCACTTTAACAAGCACATGATCAGATGAGCCGATTGGAGCAGAAGAAGAGCAGCAGACATTTTCAGGAAGTTAGTCATAACCAAGTCCAGAAGAGAAGATGCTCCGTTGACTGAGATCCGGGTCGGGAAATTGACAGATTGTGTCAGTCCCAGTGAGTCGCAGAAGTCCTTTGCTGACGAGCCATGGCTGGTGAGAGAGGTACCCACACCCAGCCAACTGGCATGGTGACAATTGAAATCACCACATATGAGGAAGAGAGAGTTGGGATGGGTAGATAGAAGTTGGTCTATATTATCAGACAGCGAGATGTAGATGGAGTCATCGCTGTTTGGTGGACGGTACAACACACATATGAACAAAAGGTGGGAACGAAGGGGAAGCCATAGCCAAAGGTATTCCTGGGGGTGAGGTGGAGAGAGGGCAGTGCAGGGCGAGTGAGGAAGAGAGTTTTTTTTACAAAGACAGCAACGCCACCTCCAGGACGAGGCACAGGTCTGTCATATCGGAGGAGGGAGTAACCTGGGAGAGATACCAAGGAATCAGAGACATCATGAAGGAGGAAAGTTTCTGTTGAGCAGATCACGTCTGTTTTGTCAGAAGCAACCTGTATGGAGAGATCAGTAAAGTTTGAGCGAAGACCCCGGATGTTTGAGGTCCATCATATCGTTAATGAAGAGGAGGGAGGAGCATCGGATACAGAACGGCGGGGGGGGTGGGGGGTGTAGGGTAAGATGTGGAAGAGGAGGAAGTGGTAGGGAGGGCTGTTGAAGGTGTGTCATAGATTTCAGAATAGCTTGGAGAAAGGGAAGAATGGCGCAGACAAAAGGTTTGATGGTGATTGGGTGAGGCACAGTGAGGTGTTATTTGAGGAGGGGGAAGAGCGAGGCAGAAGGTTGGGGGAGGAGGGGTGAGAGGGGAGTCTAGGAGGGGAGGAGCGAGGGAGAGTCTCGGAGGGGAGGGGTGTGGGGGGAGTTTAGGAGGGAAGGGGCAAGGGGGGAGATTTGAAAGGGATGGGTGATGGGGAAGATTTGGAGGGGAGGGGCAAGGGGGAAGATTTGAAAGAGATGGGTGATGGGGAAGATTTGGAGGGGAGGGGCAAGGGGGTAGATTTGGAGGGGTGATGGGGAAGTTTTGGAGGGAAGGGGTGATGGGGAAGATTTGGAGGGGAGGGGCAAGGGGGAAGACTTGAAAGGGATGGGTGATGGGGAAGATTTGGAGGGGAGGGGCAAGGGGGAATATTTGAAAGAGATGGGTGATGGGGAAGATTTGGAGGGGAGGGGCAAGGGGGTAGATTTGGAGGGGAGGGGTGATGGGGAAGTTTTGGAGGGGAGGGGTGATGGGGAAGTTTTGGAGGGAAGGGGCAAGGGGGAAGTCTTGAAAGGGATGGGGGATGGGGAAGATTTGGAGGGGAGTGGCAAGGGGGAATATTTGAAAGAGATGGGTGATGGGGAAGATTTGGAGGGGAGGGGCAAGGGGGTAGATTTGGAGGGGAGGGGTGATGGGGAAGTTTTGGAGGGGAGGGGTGATAGGGAAGATTTGGAGGGGAGGGGCAAGGGGGAATATTTGAAAGAGATGGGTGATGGGGAAGATTTGGAGGGGAGGGGCTAGGGGGTAGATTTGGAGGGGAGGGGTGATGGGGAAGTTTTGGAGGGGAGGGGTGATAGGGAAGTTTTGGAGGGAAGGGGTGATGGGAAGATTTGGAGGGGAGGGGAGAGATTGGATTTTAGAAAGTGTACGATTAATGGGAATGTAAAATGAGTTTCTTGTGACCTTCGAGTCAAAAATACGTTTGAGGATGCTGAAGGAGGGGTGGAGTGCAGGAGATTTTCGGGAATGTAGAAAAGAGGAACTGTAAGAGATGGATTTTTTTTTTTGGAATGAATAGATTTGGTGAGCAAGTCGAAAGCATCCTTTTTAGTGGGGCGGCTTAGCCCAAATATTCAAAAGAATTGTGCATTTTGTGATACAAGCACCAAATTTGGCACAAATGTACATTAATATGTTGCGAACATTTTCAGATATTGGGCCACTTGAAATTCCGTAATTTTTTTTTTCATATTTTTTCAAATTTCGTAATTTCAAATTTTTCGGGTGACACCGTCACAATTTCGGTCTTCGAGGCCGGCCGATAGGCAAAGTGTGACCGGAAGGGACGAGGTTCTCCTGACCATGTGGCCCTCGATCTGGGAAGCGAGAGGCGTTCCATTAGTGGACGCGCCCCTCACGCCCGACTTTTGGGCGGCCCCGGCAGGCCGTTTGTTTTGACGTTCCGTGACAGGCCCCGCACCCCCACCTCCGGGCCGACCGGAAGCTTGTGCTGAGTACATCATACCTGAACAACTCAGTGAGGCAGAACACAGCAGTGCACACCAGGGTGACCCCTTCAGTGCATAAACCAATTAACCTGTCCACTGCAGGGCATATAGAAATGAAGTTATTTTCTGCATATAATAATAATATAAGTTCAGTTCTATATAACAATTTCTGTTATCACCACTACCACTACAACTACCACTACTACAAGCTTTGTCTGGAATTTTGTGGACTAACAGACAAACAGACATACAGACAAGCTGGGATCAAAACATTACCTCCTTCCACCATTGAGTGTAGAGGTAAACATCATGGAAATTATATCATGCCCTAGATTTAATTCATGCTTACCCGTGTATTTGCTTCACTGGTTCACAAGGTCTTTTGCATACATGTAATTCAGACTCTCGTCTTCATTGCTGACCACACAATGTTCGCAACATATTAATGTACATTTGTGCCAAATTTGGTGCTTGTATCACAAAATGCACAATTCTTTTGAATATTTGGGCTAAGCCGCCCCAGTATATCGGCCGGCCTCGAAGACCGAAATTGTGACGGTGTCACCCGAAAAATTTGAAATTACGAAATTTGAAAAAAAAAATTACGGAATTTCAAGTGGCCCAATATCTGAAAATGTTCGCAACATATTAATGTACATTTGTGCCAAATTTGGTGCTTGTATCACAAAATGCACAACAGGTTTGCTATGCTGCTACACTATTTATCGAAGAAGAAGAAAAAGGTGTTATAATATATGACAGAATACAGTTCTTCAGGGGAAAGTTTAAATATTTTAAAATTGAGCAGTGAAAACTATCTGGGGAAATGGAAATGGGGGTGAAACACGTGATCGAAGAACGAAAGAACAAATAAGAACAACGAATAAACGAATAAGAACAGAAAAGGAAATATTTTTATTTGGTTTTTTTTTGAGTTGAGATTTTAAACAAGGAAGTATGGGGTGAAAGACTGGGACAAAAACAGAGAACGAAAGTAATTGCAGCGCAATCGACGGACCGCTGAGAGAAAAACAAAGCCTCAAGGTCGGACACGGTAGCCCACTACTACTAGGGCTCAAAATACGCGACACGAATTAACCGACGATTTTGTATACATGTATGAAAAATTAACACCGACAATCTTACGAAAGGCACACTATAGGTACATTCACTGAAAGATGGATGCAGTTTCGACAAAAACACAATTGTGAAAAATTACTTAACTTCGAAAGCGTGAACGCATGGACAGCTTCAAAAAGACGTGACCTCCAATCAAATCAGCTATTTGATCTTCATTTCAACAATATTGATAGATAAAGGTGATATAATATCACAAATATCATGAAACATTTACATTTTGTAGTCCATTGCATAATTAAAATAAACATGAATGCAAATTTTGCATGTGGAAAAAGTAAGTACACCCCTACATTTATCACTGCTTCAAATACCTAAAATTAGAATCAGGTGCACCAGCTCAGGTGCAAATGATTAGAACATCATTAGAGAGGATCTTGGAGGAACCTGTCTTATTTAAACCTCAGACATTTAGTTTGGTTTGTTCTTTGTTGTTGAAGTGTGCGGTGTCACCATGCCTAGATCAAAAGAGCTCTCTGAGGCCTTCAGAAAGAAGGTTATAGATGCCTCCGAGTCTGGGAAGAGATTTAAAAAGATCTCCAAACAATTTGAAATCAATCATTCGACTGTCCGGAAGATCATCTACAAGTGGAGAAGACTCCAAACAACTGCCAACTTGTTCAGGCCAGGCCGCCCCAGCAAGTTCAGCCCGAGAGCAGACCGCAAGATGCTGAAAGAAGTCTCTAAGAACCCCAGAATGTCATCACGGGACCTACAGGTAGCTCTTGCCACTGTTGATGTCAAAGTGAACGAGTCTACCATTAGAAAGAGGCTACACAAATTTGATCTACATGGGAGGTGTGCCAGGAGGAAACCTTTGCTGTCCAGAAAGAACATCAGGGCAAGACTAAAGTTTGCCAATGAACATTGAACACCTCGGCAAAAACCAGCACTTCTGGAACAATGTGCTCTGGATAAATGAGTCAAAGGTAGAGCTATTTGGCCACAGTACCAGAAGACATGTTTGGCGAAAACCAAAGACAGCATTTGACCACAAGAACCTGATACCAACTGTAAAGCACAGTAGTGGAAATATTATGGTTGGGGCATCTTCGCTGCATCAGTGCCTGGGCAGCTCACCATCATAGAAGCCACTATGAATTCTTCATTGTACCAGAGGGTGCTTGAGGATAATGTGAGGCCATCTGTTGGAAAGTTGAAGCTCAACCGAAGGTGGACCTTGCAACATGACAATGACCCTAAACATACCAGTAAATCCACCCAGGAATGACTGAAAAGAAAGAAATGGAGTTTTCTGGAATGGCCAAGTCAAAGCCCGGATCTAAATCCCATCGAGATCTTGTGGGTGGGATTTGAAACGAGCTGTGCATGCAAGAAACCCCTCAAACATCGCACAGCTGAAAGAATTCTGCATGGAGGAGTGGGCAAAAACATCACACCTGAGCTCCTCACCACATACAAGGCTTTCATCTGCAGCTCAATGGAATACTGCTCTCGCCTAGCTCGTCTTCACGCTGTTGAAGCCAAAGCTTTCAGAATCATTGGAATCTCCTGCGATGAAGCTAACTCCGAGGGCCTTTCACTCACTCACCGCAGCCAGGTTGGTGGTCTTTCTGTCTTCTACCGACTCCTCTCCGGCCTTGCTCCCCCAACTCTCTCTGTGCTCTGTCCCCTCCAATATTCCTTCAGGTCGCACAAGATCTGCCTGCAACCCTCTTATGGTTAAACTGCCAAAATCTAGGCTCTCTGCTCACCTTCACTCTTTCATTCCCCTTTTCTCCGCCTCTGGAACAAACTCCCCCACTCCCTTCAATCCCAGTCCTCCCTTCATTTCGTTAAAACAGCTGTTCACCACCATCTCTTATCTTCCCCCATCCAAAACCTTGATCTTTTCTACCCCCGCTAATTCACCCCAGAGTCCTTGCAGTGTTCATATGTTTTATACGTCTCCCACCTCCCCCCCCAAGTCCTCCAGATGTCCCTGCTCTCAAATGTTGTGTTTGTGTCCTTCCCCCTCTCTCCCCATCCTGTCGGCCGCTCCCCTTGTTTTTTGTGTTTTGTGTGTCGGTTTGACTTTTTGTGTGATTAATGTTAGCTCTTTCACGAGCCTCGATCTTGTATACAAAAAAAAAAAAAATCACCAACTGGGCAAACAAGTGGAACATGTCTTTCAATCCTGACAAATCTCAGACTCTTACGATGTCTCTCCGAAAAGACCGACTGGACAACCCTCCCATCCACTTTCTGAATAATCCTCTCCAAGAAGTTCTGTCACTCAAGCTTTTGGGTCTCACTATCTGCCATGATCTTTCCTGGGAAAACCACATTTCAAATCTGGCCTCCAAAGCCAGTCGCCGACTGGGCATCCTCCGTCGTGCGAAGTCCTTCCTTGGCACACCTGAGCTCCTCACCACATACAAGGCTTTCATCCACAGCTCAATGGAATACTGCTCTCCCCTCTGGGCTGGTGCTCCTGCCTCACACCTAGCTCGTCTTCACGCTGTTGAAACCAAAACGTTTAGAATCATTGGAATCTCCCGCGATGAAGCTAACTCCAAGGGCCTTTCACTCACTCACCGCAGGCAGGTTGGTGGTCTTTCCGTCTTCTACCGACTCCTCTCCGGCCTTGCCCCCCCCCAGCTCTCTCTAGGCTCTGTCCCCCAAATATTCCTACAGGTCACACAGGATCTGCCTGCAACCCTCTTATGGTTCAACTGCCAAAATCAAGACTCTCTGCTCACCTTCACTCCTTCATTCCTCTTTTCTCCCGCCTCTGGAACAAACTCCCTCACTCTCTTCAATCCCACTCCACCCTCCAGGTCTTTAAAACAGCTGTTCACCACCATCTCTTATCTTCCCCCATCCAAAACCTTGATCTTTTCTACCCCTGCTAATTTCACCCCAAATCCACTTTTTTTGAAATACCAACTTCTTTCCTGGAAGTCCTTGGTGTCCTTGTGTTTTATATTTCTCCCTTCCCCCCCCCCCCCCCCCTCCCACGCCGCCTCCCTCCAAGCCCTCTCCCTCCCACACATCTCCCGATGTCCCTGCTCTCAAATGTTGTGTTCGTGTGCTTCCCCTTTTCTCCCCATCTTGTCTACCGCTCCCTCTTTTCATATATTTTGTTTGTCTGTTTGATTTGTTTGTGTGATAAATGTTAGCTCTTTCACGAGCCTCGATTCTGTATACAAAAAATATATATATATTGTTGAAATGAAGATCAAATAGCTGTATGTTGAAATATGTTGAAAAAGTCAAAACTTTACATGGGGTGTACTTACTTTTTCACGTGACTGTATATATATATATATATACAGTGCATTCAGGAAGTATTCCGACCCCTTCACTTTTTTCACATTTTGTTATGTTGCAGCCTTATGCTGAAATCGTTTAAATTCATGTTTTCCCTCATCAATCTACACTCAATACCCCACCCCCATAATGACAAAGAGAAAACAGGATTTAAGAAAGTTTTCCAGATTTATTAAAAATAAAAAACTGAAATATCACATTGACATAAGTATTCATACCCTTTGCTATGACACTTGAAATTTAGCTCAGGTGCCTCTTATGTCTCTTGATCATCTTTGAGATGTTTCTACACCTTGATTGGCATCCACCTGTGGTAAATTAAATTGATTAGACATGATTTGGAAAGGCACACACCTGTCGATATCAGGTCTCACAACTGACGATGCATATCACAGCAAAAACCAAGCCATGAGATCGAAGAAACTGCCTGCCGAGCTCAGACAGGATTTTGTCGAGGCACAGATCTGCGGAAGCCTACAAAAAAAATTCTGCTGCATTGAAGGTTCCCAAGAGCACAGTGGCCTCCATAATTCTTAAATGGAAGAAGTTGTCCAAACATGTCCAAACTGAGCAATTGGGAGAGAAGGGCCTTGGTCAGAGAGGTGACCAAGAACCCGATGGTCACTCTGGCTGAGCTCCAGAGATCCTGTGTGGAGATGGGAGAAACTTCCAGAAGGACAACCATCACTGCAACACTCTACCGTTCTGGGCTTTATGGCAGAGTAGCCAGACGGAAGCCTCTCCTCGGTGAAAGACACATGACAGCCCGCTTGGAGTTTGAAAAAAAGCACCTAAAGGACTCTCAGACTGTGAGAAACAAGATTCTGTGGTCTGATGAAACCAAGATTGGACTCTTTCGCTTCCATCTGGAAGGAGGCACCTGAGCTAAATTTCAAGTGTCATCGCAAAGGGTCTGAATACTTATGTCAATGTGATATTTCAGTTTTTTCTTTTTAATAAATTTGCAAAACTTTCAAAAATCCTGTTTTCTCTTTGTCATTATGGGGTATTCAGTGTAGATTGATGAGGGAAAAAATGAATTTAAACGATTTCAGCATAAGGCTGCAACATAACAAAATGTGAAAAAAGTGAAGGGGGTCTGAATACTTTCTGAATGCAGTGTGTGTGTGTGTGTGTGTGTGTGTGTGTGTGTGTGTGTGTGTGTGTGTGTGTGTGTGTGTGTGTGTGTGTGTGTGTGTGTGTGTGTGTGTGTGTGTGTGTGTGTGTGTGTGTGTGTATGTATGTATGTATGTATGTATGTGTGTATGTATGTATGTATATATATATATATATGTATATATATATATATGTATATATATATATATATGTATATATATGTATATATATATATATATATATATATATATATATATATATATATATATATATATACACATATATATATATATATATATATATATATATATATATACATATATATATATATATATATATATATATATATATATATATATATACATACTGTGTGTATGTATATATATATATATATATATATATATATATATATATATATATATATATATATATATATATATATATATATATACAGTATAGCCAACGCTTACCAGTTATTGGCAATAATACTTATTTTAAACAACACTTGGTGGCCATCAAACTATTCGGGTGATTCCACATATATTATTCCCTAAGTTATGGTGCATGTCAATTCAGAATTTAGTGATTTATTTTATTTTATTTTATTACGACAAAACCCACAATTGTTTCAATTTTCAAAAATTTCTAATTGCACCATCCTACAAGCCTCATCCCAAAAGAAAACCGAGTATTTAAATGCTAATAAGTATTTTGTTTGAACAAGAAAAAATTCAAACTATTTAGTTTAAGCTCTGCAGATGGCTAAGCTAATTAACTCTAACCTTACAGAGTGGAGACTCCTTGGGTCCGGCTACAGATTTCTACAAAAAGCTCGCTCTGGACTGTTCGGGCCAGCAAGTCGCTGTGGACCTTTTCTTGCTTAGTGGTCAACATGCAGACCTTGCCACCTTGTGTAAGCTGCAGTGGTTTATGCTTCCCTCTTCACTGTATCGTATACTGCTGTCCTCCACACTTCATAATTAAACTCTCTGGTGCATTGTGATCAATGGCTGGCAATTATTGGATAGTGAACATCATTTTTCACTGCCTAGGTTGCAATTTCTTATTGATACTGCATTGTGCAAGCTATTCCAACAGCAGCTGTTGAGGTGTTGGTAAATCTGATTTAAAAATAGTAATATTTGTTTCTCTAAATTGTGTTAATAAATTTTTATTGTGTGTTAATGCATATCAATTATTTTGTTTCACTTCCCCAAATTCCATGTCATTCGTACATTTGTTTCAAACAATTTTTTTTCTTCTATTATTCGTTTCGCTCTATTATTTTCTCATTTTATCAGTGAGCCAATTTGCATTGATGAATTCTCAGGATGTCTCATGTATGTATGTTTTGTGTGGGTGGTGCTTATCTGCAGCGGGTGTGTGCCAGTTCTCTTCTGGCTCTGTTCATTATTACCCTGCACTTCATGTGGAGCATGCTCCTGCTGGACTACAAAAGCTTAAAGCTGATCTTCAGCGATACCTGACTCGCAAAATCGGTTTTGAGGCTATCATGAAGATTCGCTGTTCAAAGGGTAAGTCACATAGTTCCAATGTATTAAGAATGCATTGAGTTTTTGCTTTGTATAACCCTTTACCATACATTCCGATGTTTTAAAAAAGCAAAACTTAGTTACTTAAAAACTGAGTCTCATGGAAGAGCGAGCAAATAGAGGGCAAAAAGGCAACAGACTGAGGTTGGTGTTGTTGTACACACGCGGACAGTTCTCTCGAACAAGCCCGCGGCACAGAGACAGCCGATCGATTTCGCAGGAGCGACCACAGAGACAGAGACAGATCCAGTCTATGAGGACCGATCCGATTCTGACCGTGACTGAGCTGCCCTAACAAATCCGGGCAGCTGGGGAGAATGGAGAAGATTTGGACCCTGACTTGCTGCGTTGGGGTGGGGGGGGGGGGGGGGTGCAACCACCATAAAGAGGCTTCCCCAAGAGTTGTACAAATTGAGGTTGTGGCAGCAGGTGGATGGAGCCATCAAGGGAATGAGAGAGGAGAGAAACCTGCAAGGAAGAGGGTTGGATTTTTTGGGGTTAATGCGGGTCGAAAAGATTGCGGTTAGGGATGGGGGATGACATGAGTTGGAGGTGCACCACCAACATGAATGCTGAGCAAAGAGTAGTACTGAAGAGCCCCAGGAAGGTCATTCCACAAATGTGAGAATAGAGGAACAAAAGAGTTGAGATGGGCAATGAGCTTGGATTTTTAGGAGTGCAACCGTGATGTGGTTACTGAAATAATGCTTGTGTTCTGGAGGAGCTGTGCCTGCTCAGAGGGGAGAGGGCGCAGGACCGGAGGAGTGGCAGTAAAAAGACAGAGAACACACACGTGTTTGCGATAAAGTAATATTTTGCCATATACTTGTGAACATATTAAAAATGAGTGTGGGTATTTGGACAAGTCGTTAAAGACCGACTTTTTATATTTTGCTATTGGTGATGTGTGGGTTTTATTTGCACGGCTGCTCATTCTCAGCCACGCACATTTGGCAAGTGTGGTGAGTATTCCAAACATCCTTCAACAAGAGATTAAGGAGGCTTTCCTACTGCAGTGGACAGAAATAGACAGGTTTGAGGCTGATTTCAACTTTGGTGTTCTCTACTGGCAACTGATCAATATGAAAACCAGAAATATTAAATTTGTTTGAGCAAACTGCATTATCTCCTGAAATTGTGTGAACCTTCACATTTCCCTCATTCCTTTAGTGTGTTATTTGCTGGTTAATATAGTCGGTGGTTGAGATGCTGTGCAGGTGAAGATTCTTTATTTGACCTGCTGTACAATATCTACATTCCTTGTTCAAAATCTGTTTTTCTGCAAACTGAACATTTTGCTTTAGTTTCTTTTGGGATCAAACATGAGATCATCTTTTAACCATGGCATGCTTCTTATTTTATTTTATGCCAATGTTGTTATATCTATATTTTCCTTTTTGAAGGTTTGTCAATTCACACCTTCCACGGTAACTTCTTCGTTCGCTCTACGGATTTGCTGTCATTACCCAATATCAGCCCTGATGCAGGCTTTGCTGTCCAGCTGTCCATTGAGGACAACCTCAGTGATTTCCCCACGGTCGCCTTCCAGACTGCTCTATTGTACACTTCAAGCAAAGGTTGGTGCAAACTCAAATTTTACAGCATCTTAAAGTGAACCGCAAGTAAAAATTCTAAAACAGAAATAGTAGACCTGATCATTCTTGTTGCAGAGATGGCTCAGATACCTTTTTGGGGCTTTCAGTCACCACCCTGAAACATCTACCTTTTTATCAGCCTTCAACTGTGTCTGGGAATCAGATTGTATCTTGGGTGTTGTCAGTGTGCCCGTTCGGCCATTTACTCGAAAATGAATGCATGCATTTCTTTTGTATTCGGCACACATAGGCAATAACATCTGTGCATGAGACACGTAAAATGATTTTGGGATTGGAGCAAAACGTTATGGGACACACGATTTTGTTTCTTGAATTTTGGCAATT
Organism: Myxine glutinosa; assembly: GCF_964187855.1. NCBI lineage: Eukaryota > Metazoa > Chordata > Myxini > Myxiniformes > Myxinidae > Myxine > Myxine glutinosa. The sequence continues at coordinate 88,284,082 of NC_136268.1, forward strand.
AAAAAAAAAAAACATTTACTGGAGAGAATTTTTTATTATTCACGCCGTAGCCGCTAAAAGTGGCCATGGGCGATAGAAAGTACAGTCTCTTAAAATAGTGAGGCCACCAACAGTCCAAAACTTCAAATTATCCACCCAGTTTATGGTGGGACCATCAATTCTGTTCTTCCCCTCCATCAATCCTACAATACAATCCACACTGCCAGGTCTTCTCTTCCATTGGCAGTATTTTGCCACCTCCTCCTTTTGATGACGTTTAGGAGACCATCATCCACTCATAGCCTGGTGTTGGCTTTGCGGTTAGGGCGCAAGCTTGCGAACCTAGGATTCCGATTTCGAATCCCGGTCGATCGCTGAATTAACGCCAGGGGGGTTGACGCAGCCTGTCATTCTTCCGAGGTCGGCAAATTGAGTACCAGCTTGCTGGGATGAATGTTCCCAGTGTGTACCATGGTTTAGAATAGGTACACTGTATCTATGATGGCGCATTGTAAGAGGCGACTAAGGGTTGGCGTCAGGAAGGGCATCCGGCCATAAAACATTGCCTCAAACAGGGAACCATGATAGTCATGGAGCCCGCAAGGCTAACCCGTGCTATAGCGGGGAAAATGGCCTTAAAACGATCATTCATTCATTCATTTATTCAGACCATCATCCACTCAAACTCCATCTTGACCACGAACACATTCATTTGTTTTATGCTCCATCCACGACACTCTCAGCATTCTCCTCCAAGTCGTCTGCTCTAAGAGTCCAACTTCTGCAGCCATAAGGTGCAATACTCCAAACAAGTGATTTTACTAGCCTTGTTCCCAGATCTATTTCAATACATTGAGTCTTCCAAAAAGCGGACAATCCTTAACTACACTTAGAGCTAGAGCAAGTCTCATCCTAATCTCTATGGACGTAGGTTCAGTTGATGAAATTACTGAGCCAATATATTTAAAACTCTCCTCTGGGGTCAGTTGTGACATGCCAATATGCACGTTTTCTCCATTTATCCCGTTCCAAACCACAACTTGAATCTTATCTTAATTTATATGCAAGCCAAATTGCTCACTCTTCCAACTGCTTTTGTATACAAGCATCTAATCAACCAACTGCCCTCTGTTTGTAGCACTCCTGCGATCCAGCAACCTTGGACATTGTAACGATCTCCGATATTACCCATTCATTGGGCCAATCTCTGATTTTTCCAGATTTTGTCAATGATACTTTTCATAATGTCGATTACTGTTCCACCATCAGCTATGAGTGCCTCAGCTGGTATACCATCAAGCCCCACTGTCTTATTGGTTTTATGTTGTTTTATGGCACACCTGATTTATTCTTTCAGAACTTCTGGCTCTTCTTCAAAACTTTCGGAAATCCAATCTGATCGATTATGAAATGTTGATCCCCACTGGAGAGTGCTTTTCAGTAGTTATACCATCTCTGTTTGATTTTATCTTCTCAAACAAACTACCATCAGCATCTTTAACACCAATACTTTTATTATTGTGTTGTTTTCCACTCGATTCTCTGTCCAGATGATGCACCTTTTTGCTGTGGCCACTAGCAAATGCACTCTATGCATCCACAACCTTTGCTGCTAACCACTCTTTCTTTGCTTTCTTCACTTCTTTACACAACCTATTGTACGATGGACTCCGTGATCCTAAGGTTTTTGCCTTTCTTCTTTCTTAATCAAATCGAGACATTCATCGATCATTTAAGGTTTCCTCTTTGGATGGTTGTTTGGCCGATACTCTTCAATTGCACGTTCAGTGCATCAGCAAAGTTGCAATAGTTGTGCTGCTTGTTTTCAATGGACACTTTAATTGACAATTCAAATGTGTTTTCATACTCCAACATCTACCTTTGATTTTATCCCAGACCATTTGATGATCATGACCACAGTCCGCACTCGGTAAAGATCTGGAGTCCATAAACTCGCGTCTATCTCTTCGTCTAGCGGTAATTACGTCTATTTAATCATTGCATCTGTTGCCTGGTGACATCCAAGTATACCGTTGATTAGCACGATGCCTCAAACAGGCAACTTGTTAGCTTCTAACCAATCCAAGAGCAGCTTTTCTTGCTCATTTAACTTGATCTTCCACAAGCACCATGATCTGTGTTCTCACCAATCTTTGCATTGAAGTCGCCCATTACCACCAACCGTTCCATCTTGGAGCACCTCTTGCCAACTTTCTGTACCTCAGCATACACAGAGATAACTTGATTTTCATCAGCGTTGGTGGTTGGCATGTAGACTTGAATGATGTTAATAATTTTTGACTTTGAATTCACTCTAATCTTGATGATCTTAGCTCATACTGGTTTTACAGCAGTGATGGCTTTTGCACTTTGGGGGATACCAATAAACCAACCCCATGAAGATGCTGGTTACTTCCACAATACTACACCAACAATACATATTTCACTACCACCCAACCACCTCATTTCAGCAGCAAGACCCAAGATGTCAATATTCAACCTTTCAGCTTCTTTCCAAACTTCAGTTTCAAAACAGGACTTTGACTTGGCCATTCAAGAAAATATATTTTCTTCTTATTCAGCCACTTCAGTGTGGCTTAAGCTTTGTGCTTCGGATCATTGCCCTGCTGAAATGTGAATGTCATACCCAGTTTTAGATTCACGGCTGACTCGAGCAGGTTTTCATCAAGGATTCTCCTCTACTTTGCACTGTCCATTGTTACTCTATCCTGCAAGTTCCTTATCATGAAAACCTTCTGCCCTGCCAGTCCCTGCTAATCAAAAGCAGCCCCATGACATGATACTGCTATCACCATGCTTTGCAGTAGCGATGGTGTTGACTGGGTGATGTGCAATGTTGGGCTTGCGCCAGATGTAACAATTTTAATTTAGACCAAAAAGTTCAATTTTTGTCGCGCCTGACCATAAAAGTTTTTTACTCCACATGCTCACAGTATCATTAAGATGCTTTTCCTCATCACCGGCTTTTTTGCAAGGCTTTAGAAAACTGCGATGATTTTGATTTGTCAATTAAAACACCCATGGAAAACAAGCAGCATAATTGGTGCAACACTTCTTCAAACTCCATACGAACTTTTAGATGCATCTTTTTCAGTAATGGCTTCTTTCTTGCCACCTGTCCATACAGTCTCGCTTTCTGAAGGGAACGGGGTATTGTTGATTGATGAACACTGACACCAATCTTGGACATGAAGCCTTGTAGATCTTTCAAAGTCATTGTTGGTTTTGCAGTGACATCCTGAACCAGTTTCCTGCTTTCCTGCTGCTGATTTTGGATGGGTGACCTGATCTAGGTAGAGTCTGGGTGGTATGATGAGTCTTCCACTTCTTAATGATGGATTTCACCATCCTCAAAGGGATGATGAGTGACTTTGAAATCTTCTTGTAAGCCTCTCTTGAATGGTGCGACTTCACCACTTTGTCTGACTTCTTCAGAAAGCTCCTTCCTTGGTCTTCATGTTTGTCTTGTTGGCTGACCAAGTGAATCACACTTTAAGCTCCTTAGATAAGTGAGGGAGGTTAATTTCTAAGTGATACCGCTGATTACATACAGGGGAAACCTATTACACCCATTTTGTTAACTTTCAAACAAATAAATTGCTCCTTAAGTGATTTTGGGTTAATTAGGCAAAGGGTTTGAACACTTGTGCAGCTGAGAATCAGCTGATTTTTCTCTGTTGATCTAACTTATTCACATTCTATCTGCATTTTGAGCTTTATCACTTTGGAGTAGTTTGTGAACACTATATATTAAGTTTGATTTGAAAGCATCGTGAAATAAGCTCAGGTGGCATCAAAATGTGAAAACTTTGGAGGGTGGTGAATACTTTTGCCGGCCACTGTAACTGGGATCTAAATCTAACTATAAAGCATGTGAAAATGCAAAGTCAGTCTGAGTCCGTTTCTATTCAGACTTCTTCTTCCATATGCTAAACATAACAAAGACACACACACACACTCACACACACATGCTCACGTACGCCCTGATGATTCCATCGAGCATGAACATACAAAACAAAGCATTGTGTCCAGGCATTGTACTCAGGAACAAAAAGGAAAAGACAGCATTGATGATTGAGATATCAGTACCCAGCGATTTTGGCCGAAACAATGCAGAAATCAAGAAAATGACCAAATACCAAGCCCTCAAAAATGAGGTCAAGAGATCTTGGAAGCTGAAGAGCATCAAAATTGTGCCAGTGATAATTGGAGCAACAGGAATGATGAAGAAGAACCTCACTGAGATAATAAATAAATAAAAACCATCCCTGGGAATAACACCACAAATGAACTACAACTGGGAGCAATCCAGTGTTCGGTGATGATCCTGAAAAGAGCCCTTGGAACAAAACTCTGAAAAAGTTGAACAGCTTGGTCCATGAACATGAACAGTGTGATCCCTGACCGAAGAGGAGATGGATATCTTGGGTCCTGGGAGGACTCCGTTCCACCTCCTGAAACCCGCAAATGGAGATGACAACCAACGATACACGCACAGAAGTGATTGCAAAACCCCGTCTCCCACTGCGTGGTGGACAGGCTAATAATAATATAATTTCAGGCATAACAAGAACAACATCCATTCCATTCAAATATTTTAAACTTATCTCGCAAGGGAAAAGCTCGTTGATGGGAAATTCTGCCATGGTTTCTTTTTCCATCAGAAGCTGAAGCCAAAGACGTTCTTCCCCTCGTGTTTTATGTGTCCTCTGTGGGGTGTTAGTTGGATGCAAATTGGTCAATTTCAACTCGCTTCTGAATGAATGAATGAATGATCGTTTTAAGGCCATTTTCCCTGCTAGAGCGGGGGTTAGCCTTGCGGGCCCCATGACAATCATGGTTCCCTGTTTGAGGCAATGTTATTATGGCCGGATGCCCTTCCTGACGCCAATCCTGCCCTTCCTGACGCTTCCTGACACGATTCTGAATAAACTGGTGAAATATGTCACTGAACCACAATTCTGCCTGCATTGTGGCTACTTGCATCAACAATCAGAGATTCAGTAAAGTGGCTTTAATTTTGTTTTTTATTCTCCATTAATTTCACCTTAGCATAATGAGCTTTTTATAATGAAGACGCAAGAACGTTACTCTGTGCTGTTATTCGATAGATGTGATGTGTAGTCGTAATCTGAATAAAGTATAGATTTCTGGATTATATAAATAGTGGTATTTGTGTGTGTGGCAGCTGCATTTTGATTCCTCGGTGTGCAGGTGAGCGGCGCATCCGTGTGCACACACTCTGCCTTCCGGTCGTTACCACCGTGCAGGATGTTCACGCTGGTGCAGATTCTCAAGCTATCACTTGCCTCCTCGCCAAGATGGGTAATTATCTGCTATAGTAGGGGCATTATTGTTGAACAGCTGACGCTTGAAGCCTTGTGTTGTGTGCTTATTCGAGAAGAGTTGTTAAAATCTTTTGAAGCTGCAAGGTTTGTAATGCGATGAAGCGTTAGTCCCATGGACATCAACGTACTTGCAGCATTTAATTTTTCAGGGAACCAATTCTATTGTAATGCTCAAAACCTGAGATGGGGATCCTTTCCTAGTCCGAGAGCCGTGTCCACTATTGTTAAACTTGGTATGGGCTGGATATATGCTTAGTGATTGTTACCAATTTAAACAGCACATATGTGGTTGAGTCATGTAACGAATCATTCTGACTTTCTGATTTCTGACTGAAAAGCATAATACTGAGTCAACTTTCTCCTTCTTAATGCTCACCATTTTGTTAACCATGGCTAATGATGAAACAAGATATTCACACATTTTTGCCGCTTGTTATCTCAAATGGTTCAACCCTTTTTGTATATTTTTAAAAGGAAATAATGATACAAAATAATTATTATTTGTACTCGCTTTTGTCTCAAACTATAAAGTTGTACACTGGCAACAATATGTACAAATATATAGAGTATGTGTGGTTGCGAAGCTGTGCCTTCCTGTCTTCCTGTTCACTTCCTGCCAAGACTGATGCTATCAGTTGCAGCGGTGAATATGGTTATTTGGTAAAAACAACTTATGAGGATTATATTCAACTATTCAACTTGGGAACTTCTAAGAAACAATCTTTGGGAATTATATTTTGTGATTTTATTTTATTTCATTTTAAATATTATTACATAATTCATCTTCTTCCTCTTTTCTCCTTGTGCGAATAGGCACACAGGGCTGTCGAGGCAATTTATTTGGCCAGGCCGCTGGGGGTTACAATCTGGACGGTTTCTCACTCCGATGCAGGATACGCGACTGAAATTTCTGGAGTTTGTAATTTGTTAATGTCGCCACCGATGGCCCGCCTTTCTCTTCGCAAAGGACGCAGTGAGGTCTTTAAAGTCCACCAACTAGTTTTGGCAGATGGGACACCCAGTTTAACGGCCATCCGAGGGACAGAGCACACGTTGAATCTCCCTGTATGCGGAACATCAGAATGGAAGTTTTTAGCTGGGTCGAGAAAGACACCAGAAGGCATTGCATGTCACACAAAGTCTAGTTTGGATAGTTGCTGGTTGCATCAAATTTGAGTGGATTTAAAACCATGCATGATAATATAATATCAATTATAAAAGGCATTTGTTTACATTCCTGTGATCGAAGAAATGATCAGTAGTTCTGTCTGATTATGAGACCCCCGCCGCTCCTCTTCCTCTGTGAGCGCAAATGTCCGGATGAACAATGTTTTTGCTGTAATGTTTAATGCAATTTTTGATTTCAATGAAATAGTGATAGTGATAGCAATCTTGGAGTGAAATAAAGCAAAGCAAAGGTTAGGATAGCTGTAACTTTTAACTATATATGATGCAGAAGACTAATTGAATATTTTGCAGCAATGAAGCCGCATGTTTTGTTTTTGTAGCTGCTTACCTGTACAAGGATAGAAAACACAGCTGTCATAGATTCTGAGGATCTATCTACCTCAAAGTCTATGAATGTCCTGATGTGGCAGTCTAGTGATGTGCATTTGCTATTTATTGTGTCTCGTCTTAAATGTAGAAAGCTGATGAGAGTTCTACGGTTGTGACCCTGCTTTTTCAGCCGTCGACCGTACAGTGTCCTCTAGCCTGAGTGATGCTCGAGATGCCCTTGTAAATGCTGCTATCGACTTCCTATCAGCATCTCGAACAGCTGGGATTGGTTCTGGGCAGTCGGCTCTGTTTGCCTCTTACTCCCTACGTCTGCTACCCCTCTACATCCTTGCTTTGCTCAAGCAGGTTTGCTTGATCGCTTCTTGATTTTTCCATCAAATATGGAGTTTTTTAAAACTTAATTTTTACCCTCGTCATAGGAGAGGTTATTGCATTTGGGTCCATTTGTCTGTCTATTTGTTTGTTTGTCTGCACAGAACGTGAGTGTCTTTTAATTACATACTATTCAAATGGCAATGATTATGGTGATGATAATAATAATAATAATGGCAATGGTAATTATAATGATAATGGATCCAAGGACCATAAAAGACCCAGAGGACTCCGAAAACCAAAGAGTTCCCGAAGATCCAATGGACCCCAAAGATCCAAAGACCCCGAAGAACCAAAATACTGAAAAGACCCCAAAGACACTTAAAGACAACAAATACCGAAAAGCCCCAGAGGAACCAAAAGACCGCGAGGAACCAAAATACCCCGAGGACCCAAAAGACCCCGAGGACCCAAAAGACCCCGAGGACCCAAAAGACCCCAAGGACCCAAAAGTCCCCGAGGACCCAAAAGACCCCGAATATCCAAAAAAGACCCAAATGACCACGAGGAAACAAAAGATGCAGAGGACACAAAAGACCCAGAAGACCCTAAGGACCCAAAATATCCCAAGGACCTAAAAATCCTTAAGGCTGATGCTTCAGACTTTGGCATGCTCACGAGGCTGTACCGTCGAATAAACTGTTCCAACCCGGGCTTTTCTACTTGTCATTATAATGATACATAATGATAACGATAATAATAATGTGTCCATAATGATAATGATGATAATAAAGTCAATGATACATGGTGATAATAGTCCATAATGTTGGTGATAATGGTACATAATGATAATCTATCTATAATTCCAGCAATCTCTGTGTGTCTGTCTGTGTGTCTGTGTGTCTGTGTGTCTGTGTGTCTGTGTGTCTGTGTGTCTGTGTGTCTGTGTGTCTGTGACCGCTGTTTCTCGACAACCACGGGTCCGATATACTTGAAACTTGCCAGGTATATTGCTGGGGACCCGAGGATGTGCCTTTTCAAGGTTTCATATTAATCGGACAATTACTTACCGAGATATGTCCAAAAAACGCTTCAACCAATCAGAGAGCAGCGAGCTATCACGTGTGCCGAACGTGGCGATCAGGCTCTGCCTCGGACGGCACATTTGACAGCGTATTCATTTATTTCACGTTGGAAAACTATGTTGCCGTTAAACTATGTTTTAAAACGAATTCAAACTGCGATTAAATTAAAACGATTCATCCTAACTGCGATTTGCGAACTTCCGGACAGTGACGACTGTCCGGCAGCACGCTTTCCGGCATCCAATCACAGAACGCTTTGTTGCGTAGGCGTGGCCGATGTGAGACGAGCGGAGCTGAGCGCGTTACGAGCTGACCGCCATTACGGTACGTAATTCGATTTCTTATGCGCATTATTTCTCCCAATTCATTCATCTCCCAATTTCTCCCAATTCAATTCGTATCACTAATAAAAACGAATTTGCGATTCATTCGCTTTCCTGCGCGTTTGTGCACGCGATGGCGATTGCTTTACCAAACTCCGGAAGCCGTTCGCTTTGGACCAAACCATTGCATGAGGGGGGGGTTCTGTGGTCGTTGCGAATGGACCAAACCATTCATGTAAATAGAGGGGGGGGATTGTCACTGTACTCGCAAGCCGTTCGCCGTTCGCTTTGGCGTTGCGAATGAACCAAACCATTTCATGTAAATAGAGGGGGGGGGGGGGATATAATTTTAGATAGATATATAGTACGGGCATATATATAGTACGGGCATGCCCTAGTAATGACAATATTGATAATGATGATGTTGATGTTGATAATGATACATGGTAAGACTGATAAATGAGTACGTCTAATAGTTACATACAATTGGAATGTATGTCCATTAATTAAGTACTAATGAAATGTGAGTATGTCTATCAAGTCTATTAATTGCGTACAGTTTGAACGCGAGTTGGACCGAGAGTACAACAACACAACAGGCATTTTAAGGCCATTTTCCTTGCTAGAGCGGGGGTTAGCCTTGCGGGCCCCATGACAATCTTCTCCATTTTTCCCTATTTTCTGCATCTCTCCTTGTTTAACCCCCTTTGCCCGCATTTCTTCTTCCACCATCTTTAGCCAAGTCTTTCTCGGTCGTCCCCGTCCTCTACTTCCTTCTACATTCATTTCCATCACTCTTCTCAACCAGTCACTGTCATCCTTGCTCAACACATGACCAAACCATCTCAACCTGTTTCTCTTCACAGCATCCATCACAAGCTCTATTCCCATAATATTTCGCAATTCTTCATTTGTCTTCCTCTCTCTCAATGATACTCCACACATCCACCGAACCATTCGCATTTCCACCCTTTCCAGCCTTCGTTGCTGCTCTACGTTCATTACCTATGTCTCGCTCCCATAAGTCATAACACTTCTCACACATGCAGCATACACCTTTCCCTTCAGCTTCAACGACACTCCTCTCCTCGTCATCACGCCACTCAGTTCCCGACCTTGAGTCGACCGAGAGTACGACTCTTAATTACGTATTATAGGACCGTACCTTTTAAACTCTTTAGATTTATTTATACCCTCCAGACCCTTTAGAGTTTAGACCATGACATTCGCCGAACCAATTTAGATCCTTTGGACTCTTTTGAGACCTTTAAAAACACCTGGTTAGAATTGCCACTTGGAATGTAAGATCGCTCAACCGAACGGACCAACAAAGAATACTAATCAAGGGAATGGACAGACTCGGAATACATCTACTAAGAGTGTCGAAAACACTGGATCGTTTGAATGCCTCTTTGAAAGGCTGAAGAGTGTTACATTTAATATCGATGGAAGAACTATTCTTTTTTTCAAGTGTGTATGAGTGGATATTTCAAGTGTGAGCTCCAGACTCTGGATATGATGACTCCGAATCTGAAAGATTCTACGTTAAATAAGAGCGTTGAAGTTGCGCTCGGAACCATCTTGTATACTCCATGTCAGAATTGCTGGTCTTACTTTCTGTCTCACTCAAACTACAGATACCGGGCTAGCTTTAATCTCTCTTTCTTGCAAACAAACATCATACACTTTTCTTTCTCATTTTCACTCTTCACCATTACATTCTCCCTCTTATTTCTCTTTCCTAACATTTATCAATGCCGTTATTTTATTTAAGGCCTGGCCGCGATGACGACTATATAGTCTGTGACGGGAACGTTCAACATTAAAAAAAATCACTGAGGTGAATTCTACACAAAATGTTGAATTTGTAATTGGAGGAAATTTGCACCTAGTTTAGCAAATGATGTAGAGGACGTGGAAGAGTTCTATCAAAAATACAAGAATGCAAAAAATTCCTCAACAGAGCAAGCTGCCGGCTTCAAAAGGGGTCAGCAAGTATACGGACCCGTAAAAACTGCTGAACCGATCGCAACGATATTTTGGGTGGATAGTCCTGGGATCTCCAGGAGTAAAATAGGCTATTTAATTTTCCCAATTTCAGCTTTGGTCTCCAGCATTCTCAGGTTTGGACTCCCGCATAACATTCGCGTTCGCATAACGTTCATTTTGACAATGTTTTCATTGTGACGATGTTGTTTTCCCAGGTGCCGCACAAACGGCTGCACCAATCGCTGCACAGCTGCACCGATCGGACTCGGTGACCTAGGACAAAGACCTTTAATAAGGACACGGGTTGAATCCCTGCTTGAGAGAATTCCAACCCCCTCGCCGCCATCACGGCCGTCTCTCCAACTTACAATCCCACGAGATATGCGGAAAGGACGACCCAAAACCAATATAAACATCATTCGTATATAAACATCATTAAAAGTAAATAATGACCTCGGCCAAAGTTCAAACGACATTTAATCTCTACATGAGAGAATTCCAGCTATTTGGGCGGTGTATACGCTAACAGATCGCTGTCTCCAAGGCCGTATCTTGATCGATCTTGCCAAGGCCGTAACAGTTATCGGCTCAAAATCCTTTTAACTGTTGATTTGGTACAGCTACACGTATCGGGAATTTGGTACACGTATCGGGAGTACATACGACATAGCGATTGTGAATGTGACGCCAAGCGAAAGACGCCTCAGAGCTATCGCAGTGATGGCGAGCACCATGATGGCGGCTGTAAGATTAAAATCTGGCTTCAAGCCCCCTCACCACCCAAAGCCTTCAACCAGACATATTAACACGCTCCTCCCCCTTCATTCCCGTTCTTCAAAGCAAAGCGGTAAAAATTGTTGTATCGCCATTATATATTACGAGCAACGGTACCCGCCCTAAGGGCGGGGCTTCAATTGGGAGGTGCGATTTATTTTAACATCTGTTAAATATCACACGCAAATCAAAATCTAAACAGTATTTTTAGAATTTCAATTAAAAAACCACATCACTGTGCTTTGATGATTTGCATGTGATATGATTTAACGGATGTTTATATGAATCGTTTAAAATTTTAAAAAGCCTTCAATTTCTGATATTTTGCCTTTTCATTTGGGCCTCCCAATTGAAGCCCCGCCCGTAGGGCGGGTACCGTTGCTAGTTGTGCTAAATATAGTTTAGGCCCTATCGCTCAGCAGTGAAGAATCGTTCAAAAAATGATCGAATCCGGATCTTCATCAAAATCTAATTAATTCGTCCTCTTTACACACCCAATCGATTCACCAAGTTCTGTCCGAATCCGACCATAACTTGTTTAGATATCCTGTTCAAAGGCTCAGACAGATAGGGGTGAAAACATAAACTCTGTCCACCTTCGGTGGCAGAGGTAAAAATGGGTACCTATTTAAGGGGCACCCTGTACATTGGTGGGGAAAATAGTATTTTAGAAAAAGAATTAACAAGTCAGGAGACGACGATGGTTCACGAGCGAGCGGTATTCAATGACAAAGATCAAAACCGACATTGAAAATATATAAATAGGAATGTATTATCTGTTATGAGACGAGTTAGCTACACAATACCGAAAATTCGGTTCGATTCCCACAACTTTGAAACTTTGACCTTTGTGACCTTCAAAGTTCAAAGGTCGAGGATTCTGAAATTTTGGGGAAAACTTGTATTTTATTATGTATGTGATAATATAAGATCATGTACGACGTTTCACCCTATCAGGAAGCGAACAATGTAATAAAACCATCAAAAATCGACTTTTCTAAATTTCGTCACCTTGTGACCTTGACCTTGGGGCGAAAATGAAAAATCGAGCTCCGTGGGGCTAGACACATGACATTCACCGAACCAAATATCGAAACCTCTGTGAGATTCCACCAAACCCCTCGGAGAAGATGTAGCTTGAAATCGATTACCCCCTAAAAAGACATCTCTTTCGGGCGTGGCTCCACCCACAATGGGCGCAATACGCCCACTCTAGGCAGGACACAACTAGATGATGATATCAACCTCCCACCCAAGTTTCATCAAGATCAGATGATATCATCGGGTAGTTATGCTGCGGACAGACAGACGCACACACATGACGAATATAGTGGTCACTTGATAACTCGTGAACCAAAAAAACCCTTCCCTGCCACATGGATAATGCGTTTGTATTGGGCTTTGTGCCTGTTTGTTTTTTATTAAGCGTTTAAAATAATCCAAGCATTCATGGAAGTTTCACCGGTTTGACAGTCTTGTCCCACTCACTTACCTCCACCCCATTAAGCCCTCATCAAAATAGAATAAGTAACATATTTTTAATTTGATCATTGAGTGTAATGTTTGTGATGATCCATGTCATTGTTTGCACACTGCCCCTTTTGAGTGGTAGTCTTTTTTAATGCCCTGTGGTTTGCTCTCCCTGTATAGCACAATACTTACTTCCCTTCTCCTCTTCTTCTCTCCAACACCACAGCCAGCCATTGCATCAGGCTCGGCCCAAGCAAGTCTCGACTCTCGGGTCTTTGCCATGTGCGAGATTAAGCTTCAGCCAGTAGCGTTCCTCATGCCCATGATTCATCCTAACCTGTATCGGGTGGATACGTTTGAGGTGAAGCTTTGAGGGCATATTTTGGGCTGCAATGCAATATTGTGTAATTGGATTTTTGTATTGTTTACAGTGTCTAAGGCCCGTTTAGGAACCTGACAGTATATCATGTTACATGGATTCCAAGGAAATTGTGCACCGTGAAGAAGCGAACACGGTATACGAGATTTGATGCAAGCATCATGAGTGATGTTGCCCATACGTGATGCCGTACGAGCGAACTTAAACTGTGAGCATTACCGATACACTTGTGCAAATTTGAAAGATAGGTGTGTCACGCAGCAAGCATACAGGGACAGGTAACAGAACCTGCTTTAATCCTCACCGGTGATTTGATGCTTCTTGGCTCATGAGTTTTATCGAATCCTGCCATCAGAATGCTGAAGTAGAATGGCCATGCCATTATCCATTTATCCATCCTTTCTTCATTAATAGTGAAGTATTTTTTTTATCCTATAAAGGCATTGGGCCACTCAAAAAATATCGGTTTGGTTTCATCGTGCATTTGTTCCTTGTACATCCACGTGATGTGAATGTGTCTGGCTGTCTGCGTGAATGACTGCGTCTCGGGCTCATGATGAAGCTTGTACATAACTTGCATGCAAGTCGAGGGACAAATACACAGGAGGCAGGTCGGTGGCCTCTGTTTTATAGTCTCTCTGCTCTAACTCCGCCTCCTTTCTCAGAGCTCTGACCCTTCCAATTCCCTCCAGGATGTATGTGCTTTTCCAATAACCCCCTCCTGGTTAACCTCCCAAAAGCCATGAGACTTACTGCGTACCTCAACTCCTTTGTTCCTCTTTTCCGATTGTGGAACCGCCTTCCTGAGATGCTTCTATTCCACTCTTCCACCCAGGGCTTCAAGCAAGCAGTGCACTATCATATCATTGCTTCCTTCATCCATACATTGCAGTCTTTTCTAATCCCATTAATCCTACCTAAGCCTACCCCTCTTATTTTCAGGTTAATGTTTTCTCCCTTCCTCTCTTGCTCTCGTCTTTTCTTTGTACATTCTTTCACTTGCTTATATTGCTAATATAATCTGTGCCCAACCCATGCCTTTACTGTCATTATGCTGACTCTTTACCACGTGTCACCTCACTTTTTCATGGGCCTCAAATTCCTGACAATCAAACCCCCTCCCTTCCCCCCCCCCCTTTTAAACACCTACAGTCGTGGCCAAAATATTGGCACCCTTGCACTTTTTTCAAATAACTCACAATTTTCTCACAAATTTCTCAAATAACTCACAAAAATAAGTTGAAATTGACGAAACTATTTGTGGTCGCCACAATTTTTTATTTCACTGTTAATATTACAGAACCTTTGTTTTTGATTCAGAACTTAATATATCCTTTTAAATCAGAAAATAAAAAGAAATGGCTTTGAAAAAATTATTGACACCCTAGACTTAATATTTGGTAGCACAGAGTTTGGACAAAATAACTGTAGTCTAGTGCTTCCTATAGCCGCTATTATATGAGCTTCCTACACCTCTCTACTGGCAGTTTGTCCCACTCTTCTTGTGCAAACTGCTCCAGTTCTCCCAGATTTGAAGGGTGCCTTCTCCCAACTGCTGTTTTCAGATCTCCCCACAGGTGTTCAATGGGATTTAGATCTGGACTCATTGCTGGCCACTTCAGAACAGTTCAGCGTTTTGTCTTGAACCATTCCTGAGTGCTTTTTGAAGTGTGTTTGAGGTCATTGTCCTGCTACAAGACCAATGACCTTTGATGGAGACCCAGCTTTCAGACACAGGGTTGAACATTGTGCTCCAAAATGCCATGGAAATCTCCTGATTTCATGATGCCATACACACATTCAAGGCACCCAGTGCCAGAGGCAGCACAGCAACCCCAAAACATCACTGAACCTCCTCCATGTTTGACTGTAGGTAAGGTGTTCTTTTCTTGGAAGGCTTCATTTTGTTTTCTGTAAACATAAAGATGATGTGCTTTACCAAAAAGCTCTAGTTTGGTCTCATCTGTCCACAGGACATTCTCCCAGAAGTATTTTGGCTTGTTCAGGTGTGTTTTGGCAAACTCCAGTCGGGCTTTCCTATGTCTCTCTCTCTCTCAGCAGTGGGGTCCTGTTGGGTCTCCTACCATAGAGCCCCCTTTCATTGAGTTGGCGACGGATGGTGTGAGTTGAAACTGTCGTACCATGTGTCTGAAGGTCAGCTTGAATCTGTTTGTCAGTCGATCGAGGTGCTTTCTCCACCATTCGAACAATCCTTCGCTGCAATCTTTGATCAAGTTTTCTCTTGCGGCCACGTCCAGGGAGGTTGGCTACAGTGCCATGGGGCTTAAACTTCCTGATAACATTTCATATGGTGGACATGGGAACATCAAGGTCTCTGGAGATGGACTTGTTGCCTTGAGATTGTCCATGCTTGGCTTCAATCTTGTGTCTGACCTCCTCAGACAATTCTCTGGTTTTCTTTCTTTTGTCCATGCTCATTGTGGTACACACAGTGACACAAAACAACAGAATGACTCCTTTCTCTGTTCAAACTGGTTGAATGAGTGATTTTTATATTGCAGGCACCTGCAAATCACCACGGGTGAGTTCAATTTCAAAGTAAAGGAGAATCACCTGCTTGAAATCTAATTATTTCTAACAACCTCTAAAAGGTGCCAATAATATTGTCCAGGCCATTTTAGGATTTCTGCGTGGAATAAGCTAAGATTTAGTAATTTTTTCAGCTTTTTTTGTTTTGTTCCACTGCAAACAAAAGAAATGCATATGTGGATACCAAAATATCTTTTTACTTTCAACAATTTTCTGGAAGAAATGGTGCATTCTTTGAAAAAAGTGCAAGGGTGCCAATTTTTTTTGGCCACGACTGTATACTGCATTTTGAAACGATGTTCTTCTGCAAAGTTTTGAAACAATGAATACACTACTGTGTATTCAAGCGATACTTTGTTGAAATGGATATGCGAGTGCTCAGTATCCATTGTGGTTTGTGTTACAGGGTTCCTTAGGAGAGGATGGAAATCTAACTTCCCAACCATCAATCCTGAAGCTCTCGGCTGAGAAAATGAGCGGGGATGGTGTTTTCCTTCTTGACTGTGGATCTGTGAGTTCTGGATGTATAACATCAGTTCCTGTGTTTACCGCTATCGTATTTTGATAATTTTTGAGGGTTTTAATTGTTTTGTTCATGCACAATAGCCGAGAGAGTGGCCAGCTTTTGGGGCATGAGTGGGATCGAAATGTTGTAATGGCATACGAGTTACTAAAGGCAAACATTTGCTCTTTTTGCCTCTTTGCAAAATACGATTTAATCTCTGAATTTGGTCTGCCTCATTTTTAGTCCCACACGAGTTCTTCTCAGAATTGTAAGGGTTATTTATTTGTTTAATCATCCTGACTTGGGCACAGCAATCCATTTCACGGTGAGCAGCACAGCACCCGACCGACATCCATCAATCACATTATCAGCGTTGGCATTTCATTATGTATGATGGGAAGGATTTGAATTGTAAAAATTCTACTTTATCCATCCTGTACCTCGACGGCAGTAGTGTCATCTTTAGTCGGGACAGTGCAACACATCACACTACCAAAGTTGTTGTTGTTGGTGAAACCGAGCATTGAAACTACTCGCATGTCTCTTGGTGACTGGTTCTGGTTTATCCGTAAATGGAAAGATTGGCCTCGTGGCAACCTGTTTGTTAATCATGCAAATGTGTCTTCAGAAGTAGTTTTAACATAAACCTCAAAATGACCATGCAGTGCTGCAATGCCTGGATAAAAAGGTGGTGCCTTTGCACAGATGGTTGGGAAAGTGGTGTTTGCTGTTTTTTCACCCCTCAGCCCAATGGGCTAAGGGGTATTGTCGTCCGGGCGGGCGGCGGGCGTCCGTCAACTTTTGGTTTCCGTCAATTTCAAGGAGAACGGCTTGTCCGATTAAATCCATTTTTGCAGTTTGTGTTGGGGTTGGTTAGAGGAAGGTTTATGGGCACGCTGCGATTTTCAATATGGCCACCACGGCAGCCATCTTGAAATTGGATTCCGTCAATTTCAAGGAGAACGGCTTGTCCGATTAAATCCATTTTTGCAGTGTGTGTTGGGGTTGAGTAGAGGAAGGTTCCTTTCGAAAATGGGCGCGCTGCGATTTTCAATATGGCCGCCACGGTAGCCATCTTGAAATTGGTTTCCGTCAATTTCGAGCAGAACGGCTTGTCTGATTAAATCCATGTTTTCAGTGTGTGTTGGGGTTGAGTAGAGGAAGGTGCCTTTCGAAAATTGGCACGCCGCGATTTTCAATATGGCCGCCACGGCTTCCTTTCACCATGCATGGGCTGAGGGGTTATGCCCGCTTTGCGGTGCTATTTATTTTATTTATTATTCTACTACTTTCGTTGCACGAGTATGTTGACATGGTATTTTTGTAGAATGCTCGATTCTTGCATGCTTTTAAAAATTGCCTTTATATCTCCATAATTTGTGCAGGTTCTTTACTTGTGGCTGGGCAGAAACTGCAAAACTGAATTCTTGAGCAACATCTTCGGAGTATCGAACGTCTCAGCAATACAGCCTAACACGGTAGTTTGCCGTATTGCAATTGTGATGCCTCTGCCACTTATTGTTATCCACACGTCTGTGGCTGTGTCACCATCATTGTTTTTGGAACGTACTTGCGTTTACCTCAAATTATGTGTGACATCATTTATTGTGGGGCTCGTGGCTACTGATTTTCATAGTTTGCTAGGAACATGGCTGTCCGGTTGATGCGGTGCCCCCTGTGATAACTGTTTATTTAGGATGACTGTGATAACTCGCTTGCTTTTTGCAAAGGACACATTGGGATCGTTATCATCCACCAACTAATCTTCTATCTATCTATTCTATATATTGTTATATTATATATATATATTATTATATATATTATTATATTATTTTCTATTATATTATATTTATATGATATTATTATATTTTATTATTATTATTATATATCTTCTATCTATCTATCTATCTATCTATCTATCTATATATATATAAAAGTTTTTGTTTGTTTGTTTGTTTGTTTGTCTGCGCGCGCTAATCTCCTGAACGGTGAAAGATAGGAGGAAACCTCTAACACAAAAAAATGTCAGGACGGGCCCCGGGAAGGTTTTAGGCTAGGTGGCGAGACCGGTCGAGGCCCACCTCGGCCGGGCTGGGCCCATTTCACAATTAAAAGCTGAGCTGAATTATAGTAGTCAATCTTCTACGGCCATGAGTAAAAGCTGAATTATAGTAGTAAATTCATTCAAAAAGAACTCAGGCAACACCGGGTGCTTTCGGCTCGACTGTATATATATTGTTGCGGATCTCGCGGGTCGGCGCTCCCCTTATCAAGGGGGGGTTAATCGCCTTGTCCGTGACTGGCCAACCCGAGTCCTTAGAAGTTATAACGCTCCTTCCGGTCGGTATTATCTCGGGTCATTGGTCAAGGTAGTCCCAAATACCTATGTACTAACCCGACCGTAAAGCAGGGAAATAACTCATGCTCGAACCACGGACGTGATGGTAAATGCCGAGCGGTTAGCAATCCGCGGTCCGAGCCATTAACAAAGACTAAACCCGATTCTGAGCGGTTCCTAATCGTGCCACAGGTACTCAATGGAAAGAAAGGACGGAGGCGATCGGATTAGGGAAAAACCACGAAATAACAAGGTGATTTATTAAGAATATACAGGAGGAAAGAGGAAACGAAAGGAATGTACAAGAAGAAGAAGAAGCAGGACACAGGGCAGGCTTAACTATACAGTCTTAACTTACAACCCCGGACAAACATGCACACTCACACGGGATTGTAGCTGGTAGGGTGGATGGTCCAGGTGGAAGGTCCAGGTCACTCGTCCGGTCCCGACTCATACCGTGGTGGTGGTGGAAGAGACAGCAGGCCGGCAGCGCTCCGCGTGTCGTCGACCGCGAGCCGATCTTACATATAGCGGGGGGACTGGGATGCTGCGTACGTAATAAACGTATATCGTGTCAAACGCTCTCTCTCGCTCAATGTTCGTATGCAAGAGCACCGCTGAACAGGTTCTCTGCGCAGTCCGAAGCAGTAACACAAGCCGTCTCTCCTCGAAGTCCGTAAAAGGGGCTCTGCGCAGTTTCACCTCTCTCATCGGACCTTCGTGCAAGAAGTCCCCGAAAGAAGTCCGTAAAAGGGCTTTGCGCTCGCGCTTATATATCGCGCTTCAAGATCACTATGCGCTCCACAAAGGGCACGCCCACCAGTGATATTTCATCAGCCCTGGTTGGCTGGTGGGGCTTACCGGCCATGCCATTGATGACGAGTTGACGTGGCCACACCTTGTTCCTGGCGCTCCGCCCCCTTCTTCCTCGAGCCGACCGCATAGTCAATGGTGGCGCTTGAGCGAACGCTAACCAAAGCGCGTAACAGAATTTGGAGAGAGGTCGCAAAATGGCCGGAATGGATTGGGGACCTATTCTTATTTAATTGATGCAACGCATATTCAACTATTGGAAACACGGCCTTAACTAAAACATAATAAGGAAATAACTGGAATTTCTAAGGTGGCCTACGTGTTGCTGTGGCCTAACTAAGGGTGCAACCTTTAACCTTAAATGTCATGGGATATTTACAAGTATTATTTATTTACAACAAGTGTGGGTTCTAAAACTGCAACAATATATAAAAGAAAGTTTTTCTTTGTTTGTCTGTACGCGCTAATCTCCTGAACAGTGAAAGATAGGAGGAAACCTCTAAAACAAAAAATGTTGGGACGGGCCCCGGGAAGGTTATAGGCTAGGTGTCGAGGCCGCCTCGGCCAGGCTGGGCCCATTTCGTAATTAAAAGCTGAGCTGAATTATAGTAGTCAATCTTCTACGGCCACGAGTAAAAGCTGAATTATAGTTGTAAATTCATTTAAAAACAACCAAAAATGTCGGAACGGGCCCCGGGAAGGTTATAGGCTCGGTGTTGACGCCGGTCAAGGCCGCCAAATGGCCCTGAAGACCCAAAACGGGCCCATTTCGCAATTAAAAGCTGAGCTGAATTATAGTAGTCAATCTTCTACTGCCGCGAGTAAAAGCTGAATTATAGTCGTAAATTCATTCAAAAAGAACCCGGGCAACGCTGGGTGCATTCAGCTAGTCTTATTATAATAGAGCAAAAATGTATAGTTATGTTTGTTTATATGCGATCAAAATGTCTTCTTTTTCTTCAAATAAAATTAACACCCAAAACACAGTCCGTGAACTGTTAATTACGTTTCGACTGCTGAGACCCCTCAGACCTTTGACGACCCTTTAAGTCCCCGAAGACCCTTAAGACCACCAAAACCCATGAAGACCCAAAATACTCTTAAAGACCCTGAATAACCCAAATACCCAAAAAACCCTGAAGACCCCAAAGACCCGAAACACCCCAAAGACCCTTAAAGGCCCTGAGGATCAAAAACACCCTGAAGACCCAAAAGACCCCGAAGACCCAATCCACCCCAAATACCCAAAATACCCTTAACGGCCCAGAGGATCCAAAAGACCATGAAGATCCAAAAGACACTGAAATGGTCAAAGATGCCTATCCCTCTGAAACTACGTGTGGTGAGGTGCGCGGAGCGACGCTGGTGCTAGTCATGGGACACATGGTTTATCGCGTATCCAATGAACTGCGCACACCCTTATGAATTATCCTGGCTGTGAAACACCAGGGTAACAGTTTATAGGTTGACCGACATTCAAACCCAGGCAAGACATCTGAGGCGAGTGTATGCACCTTTAGGCATCATACTAGTGAAATACAAGGTTGGTTCAAGGTTCTCCTGCACTTCTTGATATTGCCACATGCACATGTTCGATAGACCAGTCAAAGACTTCTGCTCGGAAGACCCGTATTACCGAATTGTATTGCTTATCTCTAAATTTCAGCTGTTGGGTCATAATCTACACCAAAAAGTTGGGTTTGACCCAGAACCACCGCCATCAATTTGTAGTCCTGCCACCAATTGAAATTCAGCATCAAATGGTGATCAGGAATGTCAGTCTTTTGAAATTTCTGCTCTAATTTTTTGTTGTGATATATGTACTCATGGAGGGAATCTAAAATTGTCTGTAATTCTACCCATTTTATAAAATGCTAATGACTTGTTGATTTGGGCTTACCAATTCTTGGATGCTCCATTACAGTCATCTTTGCCTGAATTGCAAAATCCAGAGTCGGAGCGTCTGCGAGCATTTTTGGGAAGTCTACGTAAAGACAGACCTCTCTACCCTTTGCTGCATGTAATAAGGTATGAATACTTGATCTTGGTTGCTTCTCCATGTGCCATAGCCCCCTGCATGTCTTCAACAACTCTATGTTTTGTATACATAGCCGAGGCTTGTGGAAGAGCTAGTATAAGTACACTGAACAGATCAGAACGTAGCAGGACAAAAGGAACAGCAGAGCGAGGGGGGAAACACCACCAGCAGAGGTGAAGGCCAATATGGAGGCCGACTTGGACAAATATTGGGTGTGGGGAGGAATGGGTGGCAGGAGAGGATGCATGGGGTGGACAAGATGGACACAAAAGGAAGCTCTCAGGAGGAATGAATGAATGAATGGGAAAACTGGAATCTCAGGAGGGAAAACTGGAATCTGCAAGGAGGAGGCACTGGGTTAGGCGAGGGAGGGGGATCATGGTTTTGTATTGGGGATGATCTGAGATGGTGGTGTATAGCTGTCCTGAAGACCTGGAGGGAAGAATGAGTTTGAAGAGAACGTGGAAGTTGTTTCCACGGTTGGGAAAAAAGAGGAACAAAACAAATGAGTATTTATTTATATTTCTATAATTACATACATATACAGTGGTGGTCCAAAAATTTGAAGATTGGGTTTTCATTTCTCCACAAGCCTGCCCCTATTCCTATTGAAGAAAGTAGTTTGTGGTGAAAATTTGAGCTTGATTGGACAATATTTAGAGGTTGCTTAAAATGTTGACAAATTTTAATGAATAATTAGATACAGAATTTTTAGCATCATACATCAATTCATAGATAATTATCTATTTTCAATTACTCAAATTATTTATTATTGTTGGCTTGCACTTGTCTTCAATGGTATGACCAAGAGATTGTGCAAAAGCACTGGCCACAAACATAGCACGCCGATCTGAGAGATTTACTCTGTCCAGAGTTGCCACTTTTGCTGGAGTGATCACCTTGATGGGAGCCTTTTTTGCCTGTTTGGCAGAAGATGGACTTTGGAGTTTGAATTCATTGTCCCCTGAATCGGAACTTTCAATCTCAGACTCATCATCATCATCAACCACAGCCGATGTTGATGGAACAGATTGCATTGCTGTTCGAGTCTCAGCAGCATGTTTCTTCTTTCTTTTATCTTCATTCTCAAGCCTGATACGCTTTCTGTTCTCCTTCACTGTCAGAGTGTTGTCCACAGATCCCATACGTGAACTTGAGGGATCCTCACGCTGCATGATAAGGAATGCTTTGTCTTCTTAATTCGTCATTTTCTCAAGCGCATCATTTGGTGAGATATCGAAGAGGGATTGAAGATCATCTTTGAACATCTGCTCCTTCACTCTATAGTTTTCGAATGTCTTGGTTCTATTTTTCTTTACCAGTTTGTAGGCATCATACAACTTCAAAAGTTGGCGCTCACAGGAATCTACACTCTGCACTGGAATTTGTGCTTTCTCCCAGTATGCACACACAGCTTGTACACGAAGTTTGGCACTTTCACAAATTGTATGGTGTTCTTTTATGTGATGGTACACCATTTTCTGCAATGTGTGTCCTTTGGTTGGTAGTCCCCCACATATTATTTTCTTTTCAGACTTGCCCAGCAACCAAACTGTGGAAGAGCTGCGAGTTTCTGCCATCGGAAAAAACCAGGATAAATTAAAAATGTTATTATTTGAGCAACCTCTAAATAAGTTCCAATTGACCTCATATTCGGTTCATATGATCTTTATAAACAGAGGAACAAGGGCAGCCTTGTGGAGCATGGATGTTTAATAGCATTAAATGTTACATATATCTGTGGACCACCCTAATATACAGTGGTGGTCAAAAATATTGGCACTCTTGCACTTTTTTCAAAAGGCCCTGAAACCCATCATTTCTTCCAGAAAATTGTTGAAATTAACAAATATTTATGTTGGTCCACTCAATGAAAGGGAGTTATATTGTCAGAGACAACAGGAGGACCCCACTGCTGAGAATGCCCAACTGGAAGATGCCAAAACACACCTGAACACACCAAAATTCTTGTGGGAGAATGTCCAGACAGATGAGACCAAATTTAAGATTTTTGGTAAAGCACATCATCTCTATGTTTACAGAAAACAAAATGAAGCCTTCAAACAAAAGAACACCTTCCCTACAGTCAAAGATGGGGCATGTTTGGTGATGTTTTAGGGTTGCTGTGCTGCCTCTGCTTGAATGTGTGTATGGCATCATGAAATCAGGAGATTACCATGGCATTTTGGAGTGCAATGTTCAACCCAGTGTCAGAAAGCTGGGTCTCCGTTGGTCATGGATCTTGGAGCAGGACAATGACCTCAAACACACTTCAAAAAGCACCCAGGAATGGTTCAAGACAAAACGCTGCACTGTTCTGAAGTTGCCAGCAATGAGTCCAGATCGAGATCCCATTGAACACCTGTGGGGAAATCTGAAAACAGCAGTTGGGAGAAGGTACCCTTCAAATTTGGGAGAACTGGAGCAGTTGGCACAAGAAGAGTGGGTCAACCTGCCAGTAGAGAGGTGTAGGAAGCTCATTCGTGACTAATGGAAGCGCTTGACTGCAGTTATTTTGTCCAAATGCCGTGCTACCAAATATGAAATCTTAGGTGTCAATAATTTGGCAATGCCATTTATTTTTATTTTCTGATTTAAAAGGATATATTAAGTTCTGAATTAAAAACAAAGGTTCTGTAATATTAACAGTGAAATAAAGAATTGTGGAGACCAAATACTTTTCTCAATTTCAACTTATTTTTCAAGAAAATTGTTATTTGTGTTATTTGAAAAAAGAGTTACAGTGCATTCAGAAAGTATTCAGACCCCTTCACTTTTTTCACATTTTGTTATGTTGCAGCCTTGTGCGGAAATCGTTTAAATTCATTTTTTCCCTCATCAATCTACACTCAATACCCCATAATGACAAAGAGAAAACAGGATTTTAGAAAGTTTTGCAAATTTATTAAAAAGAAAAAACTGAAATATCACATTGACAAGTATTCATACCCTTTGCTATGACACTTGAAATTTAGCTCAGGTGCCTCCCATTTCTCTTGATCATCTTTGAGATGTTTCTACACCTTGATTGGAGGCCACCTGTGGTAAATTCAATTGATTGGACATGATTTGGAAAGGCACACACCTGTCTATATAAGGTGCCACAGCTGACGATGCATATCAGAGCAAAAACCAAGCCATGAGGTCGAAGGAACTGTCTGCAGAGCTCAGAGACAGGATTGTGTCAAGGCACAGATCTGGAGAAGCCTACAAAAAAAAAAATCTCTGCTGCCTTGAAGGTTCCCAAGAGCACAGTGGCCTCCATAATTCTTAAATGGAAGAAGTTTGGAACAACCTGGGACTCTTTCCAGAGTTGGCCGCCCGGCCAAACCGAGCAATCAGGGGAGAAGGGCGTTGCTAAGAGAGGTGACCAAGAACCCGATGGTCACTCAGGCTGAGCTTGTGTGGAGATGGGAGAAACTTCCAGAAGGACAACAATCACTGCATCACTCCACCGATCTGGGCTTTATGGCAGAGTGGCCAGACGGAAGCCTCTCCTTGGTGAAAGACCTTTTTGAATGCACTATGTGGAAACAGTGCAAGGGTGCCAATATTTTTGGCCACGACTGTGTGTGTGTGTGTGTGTGTGTGTGTGTGTGTGTGTGTGTGTGTGTGTGTGTGTGTGTGTGTGTGTGTGTGTGTGTGTGTGTGTGTGTGTGTATATATATATATATATATATATATATATATATATATATATGTGTGTGTGTGTGTGTGTGTGTGTGTGTGTGTGTGTGTGTGTGTGTGTGTGTGTGTGTGTGTGTGTGTGTGTGTGTGTGTGTGTGTGTGTGTGTGTGTGTGTGTGTTATATATATATATATAAGTCACAAATAAACCCACAACCCTGATTAGCTTAATGTTTTCAGAAAGTTGTATTCCAGCAAATGTGTGAAAGGTTGCTCGTATAATAGCAGAGCAAACTACTCCTGGGGCTTTTGTGAAAGAGGAAAAAGTTGTATAATTTGAACTTGACCTTAATCCCACTCTAATGCATGTTTCTCATTGATCCATGACTGCTTCAGGGAAATTGGGCCGGAACGGGTCGCCTTTATACGTCGTCTGGTGGAGGATCGCACCGAGTCTGCCATGTCTTACTATGAGTTCCTGCTTCACCTCCAGCAGCAGGTGTGCAAGTGAGCTAGCCGCACGTAGCGGGGATGTCGTGTGCAGCCGTCTTCTCGTGGGTGGCAAAGAGCTACGCAGTCATCCATAGGGGGCAGTACCTTGTGATGGCGCCAGTTCAACTGACCTGTCCGGAGCTTTCTGCCAAGTGAAGCTGAGGGAGTGTAACCAGTTGCTGGGAGTGTGGAGGCCGGCACACAAAGCCCCTCTCGGAATGTTGAAAGCAACATGCACTCTTGGAAGCTCAAGAAGCGCATAAGTCATTGAACTTTGTCACTTGCTGTGCTAAGATTGTAAGGTTTTAGCAATGTTTCCCCCCTCCTTCTTCCACACCTAAGAATGATGAGACTTTGTGTATTGGTGAAAAGGATGTAGGTAATTTTGGGGATCGTAAAAGGTTGAAACTCATCAAGGTATGCATTTGTATGGGAAGCAGTCTGATTCTGGTTTAGTGTTAAGCCATTATGGCCACAGTGTTTTTGAAAATTGCCAGGGTTGCAGTTTATTAATATCGTTACTATACAACATGATCAATATGCAAAATGGCATTTGTTCATTTTGATTCCCTCCCCAACCCCCGCCCCTCACCTCCTCCCGAAGTCACATCTGCTGAAAATGATCTCGGTGGCCATTTTAAACTGACTTGCAAAGCCAAGTTCGACACGACTTGCCTTAAATACTCGAACTTTGAACAAACACCTTGTACAGGCACCTAACTCACTCCTGATTAATTTGAGGTTGTGAATGTGAGCACCAGCTGTCCCCCTCCCTTCCCACCCCCACCCCCTTCTCCAATATCCTTAGTGCTGTTTAACTGTTTTCCAAGGTGGAACTCACTACATGTGTTTATAATATTCCAGGTCTGACCTCCCAAAGCTTTCACTATGTAAATGGTAAATACGGAAGCATGCTCAATCATTATACACCGGAATATTATTGAAAGAAAATTAAACTTTTAAACTTGAAATATGTTGTCCTGGTCCAAAGGTCCAGCTCGGTAGTTGGTTAACAAACAAGAACCATGATGGGGAAATTGCTTTTATTGGCTTGATAATCCACCATACCTCACAACAGCTTGATTATTCACAGAACGGATCATATTTGTTGACATTCAAGAAAAGTCGATCCTGCAATAAGTTAAGTAATAAGCTGTCTAGGACCTGGATCGAACATGAACTCTAGAATGCTGACCTTGAAAGATGATCTTTGCACCAAAAATATTACCGACAAAGGCAGCAAGGAACATGGCGGCTCTAATTTGAACGGTATTTTATAACGAATCGACATTTGGAAATAAAAAGATTTCACTGGAACGTGTAACAGTATTTTCATAACCTGCACCTTTAACTTGAATTCCCACTCGGTTTGTTCCTCCTTTCGGTCTTGGGAATCTGTTTGCCATAGATGCCCAGAAAACGACATCAAAGGCCAGGGAAGGTAAAAACCATCAAATGACAACACTGCGGGAACACTCGGAGGAATTGCAATGGGACGTGATCAAACTGCTTCGAATTTTAACCCCAGCCAAAATGCATTTAATCTTTCCTACTCCAGCGAATCGGAGATGCAGACTAAACCTAAGAGGCGGCACAGGTGAGTGTGGAGGGTGGGTCTACATTGGAGTTTTACGTTTAGTAATTATGTCTTTAAGCAAGTGCCGCAATCATCCTTTCCAAATGAAATATAAACCATGTTTGCATATTTTACCTGCTGATAAAACCGTTCTTGGAAATGAAAGTCAAATTTTAAAGGACATTTTTTTTTATATTCAAATGATTTGCTGCAATCGGTTATTAAATTGGTTTAAAGAAAGGAAATACTCGTTTTTATTTTAACTCCGATTCACCTTTTCCCCTCTCTCCAATAAGGAAAACTTTAACAGATTTTAACTTTCACAGATTTTTCTTTAAAAGCAATGTGTGTGTGTACATTATATATATATATATATATATATGTATATATATATATATATATATACGTATATATATATACTGTATATATATATATATATATATATATATATATATATATATATATATATATATATATATATACACAAAGAATTAAGTTAAGCACCCCCCCCCCGTTTTTTTACAACCTCGCACATTACAAGTTTGTTGTCGTCAAAACAGTGTAATATACCCATGATATTGCTATATTTTCTGGAGAAGTGATATTATGGTCACATAAAAACATAACAATCATGCCGTTTGCAATATTTTATTCTGAATAATTTAAGGTGAAATTTTTTGGGAATTTTAGGCATATTTTCACCTCAATTTAAGTATGGAGCTATAGGTCCATCACGGACAGTGTGGATGACGTTTATGTTTTCTAACGTACAGTCATTGTTCTGAGAGGACCTCTAGCGATCTTTGCGTCAATAACGTGTGTAGGACCCACGTGATCGGATCACTGACTCAACCCTACGGCTCATAGACCCTGTAAGCCGTCGTATGCGTTGCTGTGGCAGGTTGTTCCATTCCCATTCATCCAGATTGGCTATTGGAGGGACCATCTTCGCAATTTGTCGTCCCAACATGTCCCAAACGTGCTCGAGGGGGTTCAGGTCAGGACTGTACGCAGGCCAGGGGATGGTTGTCACAGCACCTTGCTCCAGCAAGGCTCGGACGCGTCTCGCACGGTGAGGCCTGGCGTTGTCCGGAAATCCTGAATACCACCGTAATCCCGCACTTCGATGACCACACCCTCGCCAGCAGACCCATCTTCATGGATGACAACGCCAGGCCTCACCGTGCGAGACGCGTCCGAGCCTTGCTGGAGCAAGGTGCTGTGACAACCATCCCCCGGCCTGCGTACAGTCCTGACCTGAACCCCCTCGAGCACGTTTGGGACATGTTGGGACGACAAATTGCGAAGATGGTCCCTCCAATAGCCAATCTGGATGAATTGGAACGTGCATTACATCGGGAATGGAACAACCTGCCACAGCAACGCATACGACGGCTTACAGGGTCTATGAGACGTAGGGTTGAGTCAGTGATCCGATCACGTGGGTCCTACACACGTTATTGACGCAAAGATCGCTAGAGGTCTTCACAGAACAATGACTGTACGTTAGAAAACATAAACGTCATCCACACTGTCCGTGATGGACCTATAGCTCCATACTTAAATTGAGGTGAAAATATGCCTAAAATTCCCAAAAATTTTCACCTTAAATTATT